>NC_058411.1:60787199-60999029 GCF_002201575.2 Neomonachus schauinslandi | reverse complement strand
GACTCCAGGATCATGACCTGAGCCGAAGGCAGTCGCTTAACCCAACTGAGCCACCCAGGCGCCCCAAGAGTTAAGAATCTCTTATGATTGGGGCACCTGGGTGGCTCAGTCATTAAGCGTCTGCCTTTGGCTCAGGTCATGATCCGAGGGTCCTGGGATTGAGCCCCACATCGGGCTCCCTGCTCAGCAGGAAGCCTGCTTCTCCCTCTCCCACTCCCCCTGCTTGCATTCCCTCTCTCGCTGTCTCTCTCTGTCATATAAATAAATAAAATCTTAAAAAAAAAAAAAAATCTCTTATGATTTGTCACCCTGTTTTCATCTTATTTTATTTTCCCTCCCTTCCCCTATGTTCATCTGTTTTCTTTCTTAAATTCCACATATGAGTGAAATCATATATTTGTCTTTCTCTGACTTATTTCACTTAGCATAATACCCTCTAGTTCTATCCACATCATTCCAAATGGCAAGATTTCATTCTTTTTTGATGGCTGAGTAATATTCCATTGTGTGTGTGTGTGTGTGTGTGTGTGTATGCATACCCACACCAATATTCTTTATCTAGTAATACACATTTTAGCTGATTTACTTGATCTATTATTAATCAGCTTTACCAAAAAGATAAAAAACCACAATTCAAAGGAATGTCCCCCCATAAAATACCTAAGAATGCTTCAACAGTTTCTTAAATTCTAAAACTATTTCAAAATTATGTTTATATAATAACCTTTTTTGGTTTGCATTACTTTTGACTAATTTTGTATGGAATTTTCTATGTAAATAATCCATATATTTAACATTACAAGTCCACTGTATTAACCCAATAAATTTTCCTCAACCATTTCCTAACTGCTGAATATTTATATTTTCCCTGCACTTGGGGGTGATAAAGACTTTTTTTTTTTAACTTAAAGACTTTATGTATCAAATTTTAAAGTTGATCTGGCAAAAAGGAGAAATGCTGATAAATTCTTATCAAATTTCAACTCAGAATTTAAGTTCAGCAAAGTCAACCTCAGTTTTACCAGAAGTTTTGTGGTTTTAGGATAAATGCTAAATCCAAAAGAGTTTCAAAACTTGTTCACCTTTCATCCATCTCCAACTCTAAACTTTTTATTTTTTATTTTTTTTTTTTATTTTTTTTATTTTTTAAGATTTTATTTATTTATTTGACAGAGAGAGAGAGAGCGAGAGCAGGAACACAAGCAGGGGGAATGGGAGAGGGAGAAGCAGGCTCCACGCAGAGCAGGGACCCCGATGCGGGGCTCGATCCCAGGACTCTGGGATCATGACCTGAGCCGAAGGCAGACGCTTAACGACTGAGCCACCCAGGCGCCCCTAAACTTTTTATTTTTGGCTAGCAATTCTGAAGATTATTTTTGGTCTAATAGCCAAGATCATCATTCTTTCTAAGAAAACATGCCATTTACAGAAGTATCTTTCAGAAAATGTATAAGAAAATAATGATACAAAAATTTAAATCATTAAACAAAACAAAAACACTTCAACTAGGAATTAAATTTTCTGTGTAATAATTGTATTCGTGGTAGAACATAACTTTTAACATTTAAAACTCAATCAGTTCCGGCCATCATAATAAATCAAGAATCTATTAAGATTTTATATTAAGATCTATTAAGATGGTTGTCGACTATCCCACATAAATAACGCCTGAATATACAGAACTGCCCTTTAAATATGAATATAAAGCATATGGGTGGTTTCTTCTCATATATGCTCAAAAAATGTCAAAATAGATTTTATTTTAGTTTTTTATTTTTTATTATTTTTTAAAGATTTTATTTATTTATTTGACAGAGAAAGACACAGCGAGAGAGGGAACATAAGCAGGGAGAGTGGGAGAGGGAGAAGCAGGCGCCCCGCGGAACAGGGAGCCCGATGCGGGGCTCGATCCCAGGACCCTGGGATCATGACCTGAGCCGAAGGCAGACGCTTAATGACTGAGCCACCCAGGCGCCCCCAAAATAGATTTTAATACATCAATTGCCAATGTTCCTTATTCATACACACATAACACAATAAACAAATACATCTTTGTGTTCTTGTAGTACTCCTAATAGCAGACTACACTCACCACATTGGGTATTAAACTTTATCCACTAATAATTTTTTGTTATACTCTATGAGAAAAATGTTTACTCTCACTTTAATATTTATTTATTAATTTTCTAAAGATTTTATTTATTTGTCAGAAATAGAGAGATTGAGAGAGAGCACAAGCAGGGAGAGCGGCAGGCAGAGGGAGAAGGATCTATTTTAGCACTGTTCTTTGAATTTATTTTTGTGAGCCAGGACCCCACTTAGAAAAATACAGATGTTCCCTTCCCCTATAACATTTTCTTTTTCCAAGTTTTCCATCTCTTTTTACATGTCTTGGTTGATCTTTTTTACAAGGGGGAAAAAAAAATGCAGTACCTGAGCCATCTAGCAATTCTAGCAATTGCAAAAATAGTATTTAAGATCCAATTAATAGAAAGAAGATTACTAAAAACTGGCTCCAGATAAAATGAGAACTATTTTCAACCAACTTTGACATAACATTTCTGCAATGTTTCAACTTTATAACACAACCTATCTCTCTTTTTTTCTTCCTTCCAATAAATAATTTCACTGTTCTGATTACCTTAATTTTAATGACTCCATCTTGTGGTTCACAGTGTTGCTTCAGAAAAAGCTTTAATTTATCACGAGAAAATAAGTGTTTTCTCCGACTGCCAGGGGAAAAAGAAGGAGAAAGAGTAAAGTGTTAGTATCAAAGAATTCAATTTGAACTCTATACTCTCCAAAAATCAATAACCTCAATTTCAAGCTTAGGAAAAGAAAGATATTTCCTTTTCCAATAGTATTTATGTGTAAGTTATGAGAAACTTTATACATAAGTATTTATATGGAATGTTATAAGATCAACTTGAATGGATTTATTATAAATGTCCATTACAAACATAGTATATGCATTTGTTGCATAAGAATCACTTAGAAATCAAATAAACCTCAAGGAAAACATACTACAGAGTAAACCTAATTTTAGAAAATTAGATGATCATTCCTAGAAATACCACCATTGAAATTCTTTAAAAAATTAAAATCAGGAGGCTACAAGATATCACATAACACTAAGTCAATATTCAAATGGATAATATGAACATTCTTGAACACAGGTTGTTTCAATTTCTAAAATATTTTGTATTTAAACTTCGTATGGCAGCCAACAAATTCATGGGATTAAAATGAAAGAGAATTAGAATTAAGATTCCAAAAATACGCTATTTTTGATTCTCCCTTGCCCCCAAATTCAAAAACCACCACCACAATGGTAACAAACACCACCAGAAACAAATCAAAACAAAAAAAATACCCCTAAACACCCAAGTATTTCTGGAAAAGTTCTGGAAAGAAAGTAAATGTTTTAATTGAATTTTATGTATTCCTTCCAAGAAAAGCCAAGTTAAAAGCTTCTAAGAATGAATAAATAATAAAGGAGTTTTAAAGTAGTAGCCTCCTCAAAAATGTATATTCTTTTCTTAGAGAAAGGACTATATGAGAGAAAGGATTGGCTTACTGTGCTATCCCACCACCATACATAGAGTAGATGACAATAAGAAGGTTAATTATTTCTTGACTATTGAATAAATATACTAGTCCTCAAGAATTGTATTGTCCTACATAGCACCCACTAGCCTACTGATTAAAAAAAAAGTTAAAAAAAAAAAGTGAATAATCTATGAGCATTATTTTGAGAATACTATTTTTCAGCATATAATAAAATACAATAAACTCCAGAGATCTTAAATTAATGATGGACCCCCCAAGATCCAACCAAACAAAAAACTACACACACCCCCTCATAGTTATAGAAAGTAATATGTTATTATCACTTTTCTTTGGACTCATCAGTATATATGAGGCAAGAAGTATATGAGAATAAGTAAAATCATTTTATTTTATTAAGATTTTATTATTTATTTATTTATTTATTTATTTATTTGAGAGAGATAGAGAGAGAGCACAAGCAGGAAGAGCCACAGGCAGAGGGAGAGGGAGAAGCAGGCTCCCAGGGAGCCTAAGGAGGAGTCGATCCTGACCTGAGCTGAAGTCAGATGCTTAGCTGACTGAGCCACCCAGGCACCCCAAATAAAAGCATTTTACATCAAATGAAATGCAAGATTGACTACTGGGTGGCAAGTTGATAGTTGGCTGATAACGTCAATTTACTTTCAGATGACTAAGGGCCTAACCTCAGCAGGCAACAAAAGGGACTGTCCTAAAATAGATCTGTGTAACCTAAAGTCAATTCCTTTAAATATTAACAATTCATTACCCCTCTTTTGATTAGGACTTAAACAGGAATTTATTTTTTTATTTACTTAATTTCTTAAAAAAGATTTTATTTATTTACTTAGAGCATATGCGCGAGCAAGGGAGGGGCAGAGGGAGAGATAGAGAATCCCAAGCAGACTCCATGCTGAGAATGGAGCCCGACTTGGGGCTCAATCTCTCGACCCTGAGATCGTGACCTGAACTGAAATTAAGAATCAGACGCTTAACTGACTGCACACCCAAGCACCCTTCAAACAGGAGTTTTTAAAGATACTAATTTGTTATTATTTAACTTTAAGGAATGGAAGAGACTGATCAGATGTCTGCGTCTAATGAATAAAATATTACAAATGTGACGTATTTGTAAGTACCATCAGACTTCTCAGCATTGAAAACTGAGTTCTCTCATGAGAAGTGCCTCATAAATAGGATCCTTTTTAATTTTTTTTTTTAAAGATTTTATTTATTTATTTGAGAGAGAGAGAATGAGAGACAGAGAGCACGAGAGGGAAGAGGGTCAGAGGGAGAAGCAGACTCCCCGCCGAGCAGGGAGCCCGATGTGGGACTCGATCCCGGGACTCCAGGATCATGACCTGAGCCGAAGGCAGTCGCTTAACCAACTGAGCCACCCAGGCGCCCCTTTTTAATTTTTTAGACTGAAGACTCTTTGGGTTTACTTACAAAGGGCTCATGGAGTCCATTAGGATTCACTTAATCAGTCTGTAAGTGTACATTTATTTTAAAAAGGGAAGCAATCACATGCAACACTGTTCTATAGCAAATCTTAATTGAACACAATTATTCTATTTTAAACCAGCATAGATGAGATCCGAGTTTTACCTGATTTGTGTTGCTTTAACAATAGCACACTCATACAATTCTTTTTTAGTGGGTTGCACCTTGTACTTGAATAATAAGGGATCGACTGCATCTTTTTTCTTCCTAAAAAAGAGCAAAGACACACATCAATTAATAATTTGTTTGAAAATGAGATTTTATTTTATTTTTTTAACATTTTATTTATTTATTTGACAGAGAGAGACAGCGAGAGCAGGAACACAAGCAGGGGGAGTGGGAGAGCGAGAAGCAGGCTTCCCACCGAGCAGCGATCCCATGCAGGGCTCGATCCCAGGATCTTGGGATCATGACCTGAGCCAAAGGCAGACACTTAACAACTGAGCCACCCAGGCGCCCCTGAAAATGTGAGATTTTAAATAGAAATATAGTTTCTAAGAACACACTGTAACAGAATCCAATGCATTTTTAGTTTAACTAGGATTTTATAAGTTACTGACATCCCTCTCCATTCTATCAGCCAAAATAGTACAAAGCACTGTTTTATGTTAGGTAGGTATTTTACTCATTCAATAAATTTTCCTGTGTGAAGAAATTAACTGAAGATGAATAAGCACAAGTAAAGTACCCAGTTTAGGTAAGATAAATTTGTAAACAAATAGCTCTTGGATTTGCTTTTAAGCTTTTTTCTTAATACTATGTAAAGCAAGAGCAAAAGTAGAGATAATGTAGTTTACCCTATTTTAAGAATTGGCAGAGGCTATACATTTAATCCTTGTCTCAACCAACTTCTCATCTTGTTTTTCCTTTGAGGATGCATTCATCCATCTGTCCAATAAATAGTTAAGAGACTACAATGTGCCAAAAACTAAACAATAAGGATTAAGTAGTGAACAAAATAGAAATACAGTGGGGAGATACAGGCAAGCAAACAAACAAAAATATACAACAGGGTAGGAGGTAAGTGCTATGAAAGCAATACAGTGCAGGGTGGAAGTACTCTATTTTATATAGTGACAATCCTGATAAACTGACGAGACAGGCCTGGTAAGAAGTTAACATTTAAGCAGAGATCTGAAAGAAAAGAGGGAGCAACTCACAAGAAAATCTTGGGGAAATGAGTTCAAAGGAAGAGAGAAAAGAGGGTGTAAAGGCCCTGAGGTGGAAATAGGCATGGCTTGCACAAGAAGCGGAATAAATAAGGAGAATAAAAAATCCAGTCAGAGAGGAAGCAGAAGGGCCAGATTATAGGCCATCAATATAAAGGTTTTGGATTTTACTCTGAAAAGACACTAGAGGATACTGAATACTGGGGAGATAATGATATAACTTACACTTCAGAAAGGTCACTCTGGCTGCCATGTAACTTATATTTCAGAAAGATCATGCTGGCTGCCAGACTGTGGGGCAAGAGTGCAAACAGGGACATCCATTAGAAAGCTAGTGCACTGAACCAAGTGAGAGCTGATGGCAGTTACAGACTACGGTGGTAGTGGTGGCAGTAGAGAGACAAGTGGTTGGATTCTTGAAAAGCTGGCTCTGTGAATGCAAGTGCATATATAATGGGGATGTAAATAAGGGTTACTGAGAAGAAAATGATATGAAAGGATGATAAAAGGGGCGCCTGGGTGCCTCAGTCGTTGGGCGTCTGCCTTCGGCTCAGGTCATGATCCCGGGGTCCTGGGATCAAGCCCCGCATCGGGCTCCCTGTTCCTCGAGAAGCCTGCTTCTCCCTCTCCCACTCCCCCTGCTTGTGTTCCCTCTCTCTCTGTGTCTCTCTGTCAAATAAATAACATCTTAAAAAAAAAAAAGGATGATAAAGGAAACATTTAGCAATGAGGGTCAGATATGGTCAAAGTGTGATAAGTAGAGTATACACTGTATTTATAGAAATTCAACACGGAAGGGATGTATGAGACAATCACACAGAACTGAAGTATCTGGGGCGCCTGGGTGGCTCAGTCGGTTAAGCAACTGCCTTTAGCTCGGGTCATGGTCCCAGGGTCCTGGGATCGAGCCCTGCATCGGGCTCCCTGCTCGGCAGGGAGTCTGCTTCTCCCTCTCCCTCTGCCCCTGCTTGTGTTCCCTCTCTCGTTGTGTCTCTCTCTCTCTGTCAATTAAATAAATAAATAAATCTTAAAAAAAAAACACAACTGAAGTATTTACCTTTAACAGCATTAACTTCCTAGTTGGAGCACCAAGGATCTTTACATTGAGACCCAGCATACACAGGAGATATATTTAATCCTTCAACCTGACTATATGGAATGCAGTCTAATACTTTCTATTCTATTAAAATTCATTATTAATTTCACAACCTACATGAAGCTATAACCTACAGTTTGAAAAGCACTGTCCCAAAAGAAGAGATCAAAGAGAGAAGTCTAAGTGTTCAGGGCGCCTGGGTGGCTCAGTTGTTAAAGCGTCTGCCTTCGGCTCAGGTCATGATCCTGGAGTCCCGGGATCGAGTCCCACATCGGGCTCCCTACTCAGTGGGGAGCCTGCTTCTCCCTCTCCCTGCCGCTCCCCCTGCTTGTGCTTGCTCCCTCTCTGTCAAATAAATAAATTTAAAAAAAAAAAGAGAGAGAGAGAAGTCTAAGTGTTCAGAGAGCAATACTGATGTGAGTTCCCAATAAAGGAATTTCTTGGAATGAAAACAGGGAAAAAGAAAAATGGGTTTTGATGAATCAACAGCAGTTGTTTAAGAACAGACTTTTTTATCTTGATATCATTTTTTGAATTGGTGCTAACTTAGCAATTAATCACTACTATTTTATACATATAGGGGTTGATCAAGTATAATATAGATTGCACTTAAAAGATTTACTACCAGTTGCAATATATTATTATATTTTAAGTCACAATTATAAATGCATAAATATATTTATATATTATTTGTTTATAGAAAACTTGTTTATGGACTTTATCTTAATGGATTTAAGGCTATAAAAATGTGATTTTTGTGTGTATATAAAACTATTTTTTGTTTTTTCTTGCTATATCATGAAATTCATTTCTGAAGATAAAACATAACAGAATTAAAATCAGTTTTTCCAATCAGTGAAAATATTCTTATGGGGGTTTTGCTATAACTCTTACATAAATTCTATACAGGATAAAATCGTAACTGGATTATTTCCAAGGAAGTACAGCTATTAGAGACCAACAGGAACTGCTTGTCATATGGATTCACCTATAACATAAGAATTAAAAGATAGTATTAAAAAGAAATCCCATTTTAATAATTTTTCTCCCTTGCTTCCTAAAGCCTAGGCCTTAAATAGCTGGAATACTAAATTGAATGTAGTGATCTTAGCCATGACTGTGACTAAGAGACTGATTTTCTTAGTAACAAGTGTTACTAGCTCTACACTGGCACATTAACATCAAATATTATATTTATAGAAATTAGATTGCAATTCCAATGATTTATTCACAAAATTTTATCAGTTATTTATTTTATAAATACACCATATTTCAATATGCCTAGTTATATATACATTTTGGGGGGGGGGAGGGGCAGAGGGTGAAACTCCCAAGCAGGCTCTATTGCGGAGCCAGACATGGGCCTCAATCTCACAACCCTGAGGATCATGACCTGAACCAAAATCAAGAGTTGGACACTTAACTGACTGAGCCCACCCAGGCACCCCAATATGCCTAGTTATATATATAATTTAATTTCTACTTTTATTTTCTCATAATGGTAATTGTTTTTGTTGCTATCCCATGGACAATATTTGATACTAAAGAGGCAGTTAAAATTTTTTTCTATAGCAGTAAAATAGAAATGACAAAGGACCGAACAATTAAGCTTTCTGCATAAATAGTTACTTATGGTGTTTTATTTGTTTCTTTTTGTAATTTAAAAGCTAAAATGCTCTCATACATAAAATTTCATGTATGAACTACAAATAGCAAAACAATTAGGTCTACTTCTTTAAAAGTAACACTCAGATTCCATAATCTTACTAATAATTAAGCAGGTTATCATTACAGCCAGATTACACTTCATGAAGGAAGTCAGTTGCATAGTATTTCACAATGGGGTACACAATACACTCTTTGAGGTTCCTAAAATAATTAGTTTTCCTTGTGCTCTTGCAAATTACCACCAGGATATAAGATGTTACCAAAAATGTATCCTTGTTCATGTACTATTTTTAGGTTAGGATAATATTTTTATGGTATTTTAAACTTTAAATAGCATCTGCCTAGAGGTGACTCCATAAAACTCTGATCCACTGTAAAGGATAAAAGCAGCCTGACCTTAAATTTTTATAGCCTTAAATCACAACAGCAGAGTATATTATTAACAAGGTGTTATTTACCTACCAATCTGAGTTGCTACAAATACCATAGTTTCTTCTACAAATCCTAAAAGCAACTAGACACACTCACCTGTACTTGGCATACCTCAATCACACTGAAATCAGATGGTAAACTAGTGAATATTTTCAGGACTGTCAGGACTATTTCCGTCAGTACTGTCTATCAATTTAGTTAAATTTTCAGAGAATTTTCTGGATTGCAAATGAACTTCACTATTTGGCTCTTTCATTAAGAAAGGAAACTTGCGGGGGGGCGCCTGGGTGGCTCAGTCATTAAGTGTCTGCCTTTGGCTCGGGTCATGATCCCAGGGTCCTGGGATCGAGCCCCATATCGGGTTCCCTGCTCCGTAGGAAGCCTGCTTCTCCCTCTCCCACTCCCCCTGCTTGTGTTCCCTCTCTCGCTGTGTCTCTCTCTGTCAAATAAACAAAATCTTAAAAAAAAAAAAAAAAGAAAGAAAGAAAGGAAACTTGTGGGGTGCCTGGGTGGCTCAGTCAGTTAAGGGTCTGCCTTCGGCTCAGGTCATGATCTCAGGGTCTCGGGAACAATCCCAGCATCAGGCTCCTGCTCAGCAGGGAGCCTGCTTCTCCCTCTGCCCCTCCCCCAGCTCATGCTCTCTTGCATGCTCTCTCTTGCTCTCAAAGAAAGAAAGGAAACTTGTATCAAGTAGTTATACAAATTGTGATCTTAACAAGTGAGGATTTTCAAATATAAATTTTCTTTATATCTATTAGTAATTTTGGAGGGAAAGAAACAACAGCAGACGTAAGTATAACTACTTAACCCACTTTTTTTTTTTTAAGATTTTGTTTATTTATTTTGAGAGAGAGAGAGCAAGCACACACAAGCAGGGGGAGAAACGGAGAGGGAGAAGCAGGCTTTCCGCCGAGCAGGGAGCCCGATGTGGGGCTCGATCCCAGGACCCCGGGATCATGACCCCAGCCGAAGGCAGATGCCTAAACTGAATGAGCCACCCCTTACTTAACCCATTCTTGATGGGCAAACATAAGAGATGAGTAAAGAAAGGAACATGGAGAGCAGATACACAATATGTATATTTCAAAGAGTAAGACTACAGACAAAACCCTAAATCTCTTAACTTCAATTTTATATGATGCAAATTATCTTCTCTAAAATGTAGTCCAATCTTTTATTTAGTGCTATAAATACTAGCAAGTCAATTTTTAAAATAAAATTTGCTTGTACATACATAAAATAAATGAATAATTCTAAATTTAAAGTATTCCTTATTATACAATCTACACAAAGTATCCTAGTGGTACAAAAATTAGCCTCATTTCATTCTCAAGTATATTTAGGGGGTGCCTGGGTGGCTCAGTCAGTTAAGCATCCGACTCTTGGTTTCGGCTCAGGTCATGATCTCGTCGTCGTGGGATTGAGCCCCGCGTCAGGCTCTGCACTCAGCGTGCAGCCTGCTTCAGATTCTCTCTCCCTCTCCATCCCACTTGTGCCCGCTCTCTCTCTCAAATAAATTTAAAAAAGAAGTATATTTACATTGGTATTCAAAAGCTCTGCCATAAATCCCATGGTAAATAGCTAGATAGGAGAAAATGACTTCATACGTTACTCTAGAACTCCGTTCTGGCAAAGATATTGGAGAGTATTGCAAGAATGCTGAGATTCGGAGAGCACTAAAATGTCCAAGGCTGCTATGTCTATGACTTTGTCCATGGCTTTGTGATAAGAAGAGTAACAATTTTCTCATAGTCTCTTTCACAAACTTAGTTTAAGAAGCACATGTTTAGGAGGCACCTGGGTGGCTTAGTCGGTTAGGCGGCTGCCCTCAGCCTCAGGTCATGATCCCAGGGTCCTGGGATCAAGGCCCATATCAGACTCCCTGCTCAGCGGGAAGCCTGTTTCTCCCTCTCCCACTCCCTCTGTTTGTGTTCCCTCTCTCTCAAATGAATAAATAAAATCTTAAAAAAAAAAAAAAAGCAGCAGCAGCACATGTGTAAGGTGTTAACACCCATCTTCAAAATAAATAAGTGACTTGCTTCCTAAAACCTTGACTGCTGCCCACCAACAAAAGCTGTCCTACAAAGGTAAATACGTAGTTACTACTTAGTTCAATCAGATTCTGCAGTAAGTGCCCAGACTGATGAGTAAGCTAATAATATGTTATTCTGAGGGAATGCAACTTTATAAAAAGTCAAGCCTTTAATTTCTTACTTTTACTGATGTAAAATTGACTTTGAAAAAAATAATCAATATGATCCCCCAGATGTATCAAAATATTCTATTTAAAAAATTCTGATGACCAGAATAAAGAACTCTTATAACTGAACAAAAAGACAAATAACCCAATTTAAAAATTGAGATACTAGCCATCCCACTAGGATGGCTATAATCAAAAAACCTGAAAAACAGTAAGTGATGGTGAGAATGTGGACAAACTGGAATCCTTATATACTGATGGTAAGTATGTAAAATGGCGCAGTTGCTGTAAAAAGCAGTTTGGCAGTTCCTCAAAAAGTTAAACAATTGTCATATGACTCAGCAATTCTACTCCTTGGTACATAACCAAAAGAATTTAAAACAGGGACTTGGGCGCCTGGGTGGCTCAGTCGTTAAGCGTCTGCCTTCGGCTCAGGTCATGATCCCGGGGTCCTGGGATCGAGTCCCACATCGGGCTCCCTCCTCGGGGGGAAGCCTGCTTCTCCCTCTCCCCCTCCCGCTGCTTGTGTTCCTGCTCTCGCTATCTCTGTCTCTGTCAAATAAATAAATAAAATCTTTAAAAAAAATAAAAATAAAAAAAAAATAAAAAAAATAAAACAGGGACTTGAATAGGAGCCCATACATCAATATTCATTGCAGCATTATTCATAATAGCCAAAAGGTGAAAACTCGAGTGTCTATCAACAGATGAACGGATAAACAAAATGCGGTACATACATACAATGGAATATTCACCCATAAAAAGGAATGATTACAACAATTAGCCTCATGTTTCTAAAATAGGTATATCAAAAAGCCCTACTGTAAATCTCAACATACTACAACATGGATGAACCTTGAAAAATAGTACTAAGTGGCGGCGCCTGGGTGGCTCAGTCGTTAAGCGCCTGCCTTCGGCTCAGGTCATGATCCCAGCGTTCTGGGATCGAGCCCCGCATCGGGCTCCCGACTCGGCGGGGAGTCTGCCTCTCCCCCCTCCACTCCCCCTGCCTGTGCTCCTCTCTCACTGTGTCTCTCTCTGTCAAATAAAAAAAAAGAAAAAAGAAAAAAGAAAAATAGTACTAAGTGAAATAAGCCACACACGAAAGGACAAATACAGTATGATTCCACTTATATGAAATACTTAGAGTACATAAATTCATAGAGACAGAATGCAGATTAGAGGTTACCAAGAGATGGAGGGGGGAAAATGTAGAATAATTACCTAACAGGTACAGAGTTTCTGTTTGGGGTAAAGAAAATATTTAAGGGATATAATCCTTCATACACTCCAAACAAAACACTATTTGGGAATAGTGGTTATAGTGGTATGACACTGTGAATGCAATTAATGCCACTGAATTATACACTTAAAAGGGTTAAAACAGAAAATATTATATTATATATATTTTAACGCCCCCCCCCCAACCCAGGAATGCTGGTGACCATTTTGAGCACCTAGGCTTAATTCTAAATATGCTGCCTTAGTATGTCTCACAGATATTATGAACTAGGTGATGCTGGAAAATTTTTCTAACTCTGAACTTCCATTTCTCCTCAGTGATAAAAGAATATGACCACCTACCCTTATAGAATGGTTCTGAGGAATAAAATAAATAAGAGAATATATGTGGGTGCTGTTATACAGATCAACTAATGGAAAATACCCAATAAATAACCTCCATTCTCATCCCTTCAACCCACCTACTGAAACATGAGAAACTCCAGATTACGTTTTGTTGTCAGGGAACAACCTAGAAGAAGTAAATTTCTTACTCATTTAGGTTAGGGAATTAATAGAAATAACAGAACAAAGGTCCAAAGATGATTATGTTTCACTCTTCCTGGTATATTAGGATACAGTAGCATTCTACAAACAAGTAGGCATTTTATGATGTTGATGTATAGAGAAGGCTCAGATTCTTTGAGAATCACAAACAGGTTACAATATCTGTGAATAAAGTAATTAATTAGCTTTCTCACTTTTCCGATACCAAGGGTCTCTCCCAAGTACTTACATTCGTGGAATAAGGCACAACCTATTTAGGCAGGAAATTATGGGTCAAATTCAATAATACTCTGTGATAAGGTTGTTGTAAGTGGCAGAAGTGGAACTGATGGAAATTTATATTGCCACATATAACAGATAAAATACTTACTATTACTAATTGGGATTATGAATTAATTGGCATATTTGTACTCAAGGTAACAAATTAGCAAACTATGCATGTAGCTCATATTCAAATCTAAAAGGAAGAGAAAGGACATTAATGAGCTGAATAATAGAGTGCTGAACCTAAGAGTCTAGACATTCCTCATCTAAAGCACCTCACAGCATCTGTAAGAATTAGAAGATTAAGTTAAAAGTTACTACAAAATAAGGGTGCCTGGATGGCTCAGTCAGTTAAGTGTCTGCCTGCCTTCGGCTCAGGTCATGATCCCAGGGTCCTGGGATTGAGCCCCACGTCAGGCTCCCTGCTAGGAGCCTGCTTCTCCCTCTCCCTCTGCCTTTCCCCCTGCTTGTGCTCTCCCACTTGTGCTCTCTCTCTCAAATAAATAAATAAAATCTTTAAAAAATAAAAAGTTATGGGGCGCCTGGGTGGCTCAGTCGTTAAGCGTCTGCCTTCGGCTCAGGTCATGATCCCAGGGTCCTGGGATCGAGCCCCACATTGGGCTCTCTGCTCAGTGGGAAGACTCCTTCTCCCTCTCCCACTCCCCCTGCTTGTGTTCCCTCTCTTGCTGTCCCTCTCTCTGTCAAAATAAATAAAATCTTTTAAAAATAAAAAAAAAGTTACTACAAAATAGCCTGAAATGGTAAATCACTTTAAAATGAAAAAATATAGAAAAATAAATGCTTACTATATTTATTTATTTTTAAAAAAGATTTTATTTATTTATTCATGAGAGACAGAGAAAGAGAGAGGCAGAGGGAGAAGCAGGCTTCCCGCTGAGCAAGGAGCCCGATGTAGGGCTTGATCCCAGGACCCTGGGATCATGACCTGAGCCAAAGGCAGATGCTTAACGACTGAGCCACCCAGACACCCCAGTGCTTACCATATTTAAACATCAATTTAAATAATGTCTCATATACAAATCTATATTTAACCCTTCAAGACTCATACATAATTAACTCCATTTAAGGGATATAATCCTTCATACACTCCAAACAAAACACATGAACTACTGTCAGAGCTGCTAATACTCAATAATTTTGCATCATAAACCCTATATTCAATGAGGGACACAAACAAAAGACCTATAAATTTCTTTTTCTGCTTAATAAAGTAGCAACTCAAGAAAAAATGAGATATATCATACTGTGGAAAACAGTATGGAGGTCCCTCAAAAAATTAAAAATAGAAATACCATATGATCCAAATGAGATGTATCAAAAGACTTAATACATAGGACCATGTCATGCTTCATTCACTCACCTAAAAATCATTTTTGGTGTACTAGCTAGATGACCTTGTGCAATACCAATTAACATTTCTTTTTTTTTAAAAAGATTTTATTTATTTATTTGACAGAGACAGACACAGTGAGAGAGGGACCACAAGCCCCCCAATTAACATTTGTAAGGCTCAGGTTCTTCTTGTTAAATAAAGATAACAACACTCTTCCAGGAGTGACTAATTAGCACAATGCTTGGACAGCAAATGCTCAAATGCTAGTTATAGATACAATAGTTCAAGTTAGAAGTTGAATTACAAGGTTCTGAAGGACAGAATTTGATAGTTATTGATATTTCAGCTGCAAAGGACATAAAGGAAGTAGTTAAGAGTGGCCTCAGGGAGTTAATATCCCTAATTTATAAAGAACCGATACAATTCAACGCCAAAAAACTCCAAATAATCCAATTAAAAATGGGCAGAGGAACATGGCTTTTTTCGAACAGAAATTTTTCAAAAGAACACATACACATAAATGGCAAACAGACACATTAAAAAATGCTCAGGAGTCAGGCTCCCTGCTTGGCAGGGAGTTTGCTTGAGACTTTCTCACCTCTTTCTTTGTCCCTCCCCCGATTCGTGCACGCACACTCTCTCTAAAAATAAATAATTCTTTAAAAAAAAAATGCTCAACATCTGGGGCTCCTGTGTGGCTCAGTTGGTTAAGCAGTCTGACTCTTGATCT
This sequence comes from Neomonachus schauinslandi, assembly GCF_002201575.2. Lineage (NCBI taxonomy): Eukaryota > Metazoa > Chordata > Mammalia > Carnivora > Phocidae > Neomonachus > Neomonachus schauinslandi. Next base: position 60,983,258 of record NC_058411.1, on the reverse strand, counting down.
CAGCTCAGGTCTTGATCTCACGGTCATGAGTTCAAGCCCCACATTGGGCTCCACATTGGGCATGGGACCTACTTAAAAAAAAAAATCCTTAACATCACTAATAAACAGGGAAATGCACCTATCAGGATGGCAAAAATAAAAAAGGTAAGAAATAAGTGTTGGTGAGGATGTGGAGAAAAAAGAATTCTTGTGCACTATTGATAAGAATGTTAACTGGTACAGCCACTGTGGAAAACAGTATGGAGGTTCCTCAAAAAATTAAAAACAGAAATACCATATGATCTAATAATTCCTGTATTGGATATCTGCCCAAAGGAAACAAAAACATAAATTAACAAAGATATATGCACCGCACCCCTATGTTTATTGCAGCATTATTTACGATTGCCAAGATATGGAAGCAACCCAAGTGTCCATCAATAGCAACTCAATTTATTCCACTGAATGAGTAAAGACACACACACACACACACACACACTGGAATTTAGGCAGCCATAAAAAAGATGAGATCTTGCCATTTGTGACAACATGGGTAGGACAAACACCATATGATTTCACTTGTATGTGGAATCTAAAAAACGAATGAATAAATAAACAAAAAGCAGAATCAGACCTAAGCACGGAGAACAAATTGATGGTCGGGGGGGGGGGGGGAGAGGGGCAAAATGGGTGAAGGGGAGTGGAAGATACAGCCTTCCAGCTATGGAATGAATAAGTAACAAGACTACAAAGCACAGCATAGGGAATATAATCAATGGTACTGTAATAGCACTGTAGGGTGACAGATGATATCTATACTTTGGTGAGCGTAAGTATAGAGAGAGGTATTGAATCACTACGTCGCATAGCATTAAGTATAGAGAGATGTTGAATCACTGTCTTTTTTTTTTTTAAAGTAAGCTTTACGCCCAATGTGGGGCTTGAACTCACGACCCTGAGATCAAGAGTCATATGCTCTACACACTGAGCCAACCAGGAACCCTGAATTGCTATGTTTTAAATCTGAAACTAATTAACACTGTGTGCCAACTATGCTCAAAAAAAAAAAGAGCAGCCTCAGGTTAAGTTTCTGATTAGAATATTATGGTACTGTTCACTGACAACAGGGAAGAAAAAGACACAAGACAGACTGGAAAAAGCATTTTTAATTTTGAGATGCCGAAAAGGCAGAGAGGGAACAGAATGGAGCAATAAAGATTTAGATAGTTGTGGAGAACAGACGGAGTGGAGCTAAAGCATGTAAGAAGACTTTTAATCAGTTGAAGACTTAGCTGAGATTTTAAATTTACCTGCAGACAATGCCAATCTACATGGGTTTGTGTGATTTTTCTCCAGGAGCACTCAGCTGACCCAGGCTGTCAACTGACTGAATTGCAGAAGGTTAGTTTCTCTACCATATGCACCATAAAGTGATTAAGTATAATAATTAAAGTACAGAATTAATTTTCCCAAGTAAACCAAATTGGAATGTTTAAGTGTAACTGAATGAGGTGAACTTCAATTGCTCCTACGCAGCTGACTAGAGTTAACTAGGTACTTTCAATTTTGCAAATTCTAACACGTGTTGTTGAACCACATCACTTAGATGGATTTTACACTCTGTGATTACAAAGGAAAAAGGGAAGGATTAAAGAGAAAATTATTTCAATAGGGTATCATTAGCCAATCTGATATACATTTTAAAAATTAATAAAAATCACTTACCCATTTTGAAAGGAACTGTTTTGTGTTTCTGAATCATCACTATCACTGATGATAATAGTTTCTCCATCGACACTGCTGACATGTCCATTAGCAAAGCCATTTTGATGTGATGGAGGGAGAACTTCCAAAATCCTACACTGTAACCTGAAAGAAAATGATACATTGAAAAACGCAAATTATTTGATATTTATAATCAAGCATTTCAGAACAATCTAATTATTCTGAACAACTGAAAAGATTTTATTTTGTAGAAACTATGACTCATTGATGTAACCAAATTAATAGAAAATCTGTAACATCAAATTTAAGCAAAGGTTAGCTACAATTTAAAATAATACAAAGGTCAATTTATCAAGATTCTTAGCAATTATATTCCTTTTTTTTTTAAAGATTTTATTTTATTATTTATTTGTCAGAGAGAGAGAGAGAGAGGCAGGCAGGAAGAGGGAGAAGCAGGCTCCTTGTTGAGCAAGGAGCCCGATGTGGGACTTGATCCTAGCCCCTGGGATCATGACCTGAGCTGAAGGCAGAAACTCGACTGACTGAGCCACGTAGGTGTCCCAGCAATTATATTCTTTTTTTTTTTTTTTTTTTAAGATTTTTTATTTATCTGAGAGAGAGAATGGGAGACAGAGAGCATGAGAGGGGGAGGATCAGAGGGAGAAGCAGACTCCCTGCCAAGCAGGGAGTCCGATGCGGGACTCGATCCTGGGACTCCAGGATCATGACCTGAGCCGAAGGCAGTCGCTTAACTGACTGAGCCACCCAGGCGCCCCAGCAATTATATTCTTAACTAAAGTTACTGCTTAGAAAATCAAATACTGGCATAATATGTCATTATACAGACTGGATCTTGTAGTTTTTCAAAGCATCCAACATTTTAAATTCTGAAATTTTCCTGATCATAACCTTTTTTATCCTCACTGTAGCTTTTGTTGGCATTTTTGATCTCTATAAAATTTCCTATTCACTAGTTCTATTGCCTCTATTTTTTTAAATTAACATATAATGTATTATTGGTTTCAGAGGTACAGGTCTGTGATCCACCAGTCTTATATAATATCCAGGGCTCATTACATCACATGCCCTCCTTAATGTCCATCACCCAGTTACCCCATCCCCCTACCCCCCTCCCCTCTAGCAACCCTCAGTTTGTTTCCTATAGTCTCTTATGGTTTGTCTCCCTCTCTGGTTTCCTATTGTTTTATTTTTTCCTCTCTTTCCCTATGATCCTCTCTTTTGTTTCTTAGATTCCACATATCAGTGAGATCATATAATTGTCCTTCTCTGATTGACTTACTTCACTTAGCATAATACCCTCTAGTTCCATCCATGTTGCTGCAAATGGCAAGATTTCATTTTTTGATGGCTGAGTAGTATTCCATTGTATATATATATACACCACTTCTTCTTTATCCATTCATTTGTCAATGGAGATCTGGGCTCTTTCCATAGTTTGGCTATTGTGGACATTGCTGCTATAAACACTGGGGAGCAGGTTCCTCTTCAGATCACTACATTTGTATCTCTGGGGTAAATACCCAGTAGTGTAATTGCTGGGTCGTAGGGTAGCTCTATTTTCAACTTTTTGAGGAAGCTTCATACTGTTTTCCAGAGTGGCTGCACCAGCTTGCATTCCCACCAACAGTGTAGGAGGGTTCCCTTTCTCCACATCCTCACCAACATCTGTTGTTTCCTGACTTGTTAGTTTAGACATTCTGACTGGTGTGAGGTGGTTTTGCATTGTGGTTTTGATTTGGATTTCCCTGATGCCAAGTGATGTTGAGCATTTTTTTCATGTGTCTCTTGGCCATTTGGATGTCTTCTTTGGAGAAATGTCTGTTCATTTCTTTTGCCCATTTCTTTATTGCCTCTAGTTTGAGTTCCTTAACCTCTGCCCACTCTATCTGGATTTTATGGGCTGCAACTTCAGACATATTCACCACAATTGAAATATTTCTCTATCCCATTTTTACTATGCCAATTTGCAATAATTAAAATGTAGTATATCTACAACGGAATATTATTCAACACAAAAATTAAAATGAAGTATAGATGAACTTTGAACACATTATGCTAAATGAAATAAACCAGAAATAAAAGGCCATAGTATACGATCCCATTCATAGGGAATATTCAGAATAGGCAAATCCATAGACAGAAAGTGGATAATCGGTTGCCAGGATCTTGGGGGCAGAGAAGAGAAGAGGGGAAGAGAAAACAACTCTTAGGCAATCCAGGGGGAGGTTTTATTAACTAAGAATATCTTAAGTATATATACACCTACAATTACCAATGGGGTAAATCCCTTTTCTCTGAGAAAAAGTGGTTCAAGATTAGACAATTAGCTATTTATCATTCATTTGGTCATCCTACGTACCATAAACACGTTTTGATATATTGTGGGCATTCATAAAACTGCCTATCTAGTCACCATCCTCATTCTCCTAGGAACTTCATTCTTCCCATACCCCACCTCCCTCCACATGGCTGCTACTAGAGCTGTCATGTTCCCACAGGGTCCTGGCCAGAGTTAGTTGATATTGGGTGGGCACCTTTTTGCTGAGCCAATACATCTTTTCCAAGATTTTATTTTATTTTTTAAAAGATTTATTTACTTTCAGAGAGAGGAAGAGTGAGCGAGAGCACATGTGTGCGGGGGGGCGGTGCTCAGAGGGACAGGAGAGAGAGAATCTCAAGCAGACTCCCCACTGAGCATGAACTCTGACATGGAGCTTGATCTCACAACCCATGAGATCACGACCTGAGCCAAAATTAAGAGTTGGACACTTAACCAACTAAGCCACCCATGCGCCCCAATCCTCTTCCAAGATTTTAAAATTTGGAATCTAGAAAGCAAAAATCAGTCCTGTTGGCAGCCATGTTTCCTGCCATGAGAAGCATGTAACTGCAGTGAGAAGACGAAGCCAACGAGAGAGAAGAGAGGAGAGATGACAAAGGTATTACAGGCAATCAATTCTCTTATTCTTGTTCTTCCTCAGACTTAGCTGTGCTTTGCTCATCTTAGGTTTAGCTATTTAATCTTTCCTTTGATTCAATAAACTGATAACTGACCCTTTTGCCTGTTTTTTCAAAATTAATTTCTGTCACTTACAGCCAAAATAAAGGGAATCATACAATTCCAGAAAGACAAACAGTATATTCAGAGCGGACTCATTTTGGGAAGCTGGTGAATTTTTATAAAATAATAGCACATATTTTCATTAGTGTACATTTTATCATGTGCTTATTAACTCTCCATTAGAAGTACATCTTTAGTATACTCTAAAATATCTAATAGTGCTGTTAGGCACAGAAAAAACCAGGACCATGGATTTCCTGCTAGGAAATATTTGCACTATACCCAAATTGAAGAAAGCAATTGGTTTTACACCACCCCAAGATTTAAGAACCAACAAAATGTAGACTATGTAGGTGAATCCAGCCCTCAAATCATCATCTTTCTTGGCTCATTTTCCCTCATTCTGAGTGTTATATAGGTTCAATTAAAAGTATCGTATGTGACTCCTTTACAACTTGCTCTTAAAGAATTGAGAACAAAGGGAGAGGACTCAAATTACTAAAACGAGAAGTAAAAGTGGGGACATTACTAGTGATTTTACCGGAACTAAAAAAGATTATAAGAAAAGATTATGGACAATTGTATGCTGACAAACTGGATAGCTTAGATAAAATGGACACATTCTTAGAAACACACAAATTACCAAAACTGACGCAAGAAGAAATAGAAAATTTGAATAGATCTATAAGTAGCACGGAGACTGAATGAGTAATCAAAAACTTTCCAACAAGAAAAGCCCAGGACCAGATAGCTTCACTGGCAAATTCTACCAAACATTCTAAGAATTAATACCAATTCTCAAAATCTTCCAAAAAATTGAAGAGGATATAACACTTAACTCATTTTATAACACCAACATTAGCCTGATACACAAACCAGACAAAGACATGGCAGAACATATAAAGAACTCTTATAACTCAATAAAAAACAAACAACCTGATTCAAAAACAGGCAAAGGACCTAAATAGACACTTCTCCAAAAAAGATACAAATGGCAATAAGCACATGATTAATCAAAACTGCAATGAGATACTACTTTATACCAAGATGGCTATTATTAAAAGAACAAAAAATGAAAAATAATGAGTGTTAGTGAGGATATGGAGAAAATGGAACCCTTGTGCATTGCTGGTGGGAATATATAAAATGGTGTAGTTGCTGTGAAAACAATATGGTGGTTCCTAAAAAAAATTAAACACAGAATTATCATATGACCCAACAATTCTAAGTATAAACCCAAAAGAACTGAAAACAGGAACTCAGCAGATACTTGTATACCAATGTTCATAAGGGCTTTATTCACAATAACCAAAAGGTGGAAAAAACTCAAATGTCTACCAATAGGTAAATGGAGAAACAAAATGTGGAATACTGAGCAGCCACAAAAAGGGATGAAATTCTGATACAAGCTACAACATGGATGAACCTTGAAAACATTATGCTCAGTGAAATAAGCCAAACAAAAAATAACAAATATTGTATGAATCCACTTATATGAAGTATCTAGAATAGGAAAATTCATAGAGACAGAAAGTAGAATAAAGGTTACCAGGGTCTGGAGGGAGGGAGAAATGGGGAGTTATTGCTTAATGAGTACAGAGTTTCTGTTTGGAATGATGAAAAAGTTCTAGAAATAGTAGTGATGGTTACATAACATTGTGAATGTACTTAATGACACCAAATTATACATCTAAAAATGATTACAATGGCAAATCTTATGTTGATTTTACCACTTTTTTTAAATAATTTTTTTTTGTTCTAACAATAAAGCTTAAGAAGGCTCAATTATTAAGCCTAAATTGGTAGCAAATGCAAATGGTGTAAAAAGAACTGCAGGCTGACTTTCACCATTGGTTGGCAGAAATAAACCAGTGTTTCTAAAGAGAACAACTACAGGAAATCCTATCAAAAATGTTAGGCAATTATGTAGCCTAATAATAAAAAGGTTCTGTAATTTAGTGACATGAATTGCACAAAAATATGCAAGGAATCAATTAAATGGACCCACTTTAAAAAATGTATTATTGAGGTATAGTTGACATGTAATGTTATATTTGTTTTAGGTGTATAACATAGTGAGGAAACGATTCTATACATTATGCAGTGCTCACCATGGTAAGTGTCGTCACCATCTGTCACCATTCAATGCTATTACAACATTACTGACTAAAATATTTTCTATGCTGCACTTTTCATTTCTGTGACTTATTTGTAACTGGAAGTTTGTATCCCTTAACCCCCTTCACCTCAAATGGACCTACTTTTGAAGGGCCTGGGTATCATCCAGGGATGATTTGCACAGAGTTCCCTGTGGTGATGAAGGAAGCTCTTCAGTGAACTTATGAAAAGGTTCTTCAAAGAAATGGTTTTCACTGGCAGAGCCCAGGTGAATAGCCCTAAGTTGTGATGGTGGTGGTAGTCACGAAGGAAAAACAAAGAAATGGGTCTGCTCCAGGCTCAGGTATGATCAGCGTGGTGCCTAAAATGGTTTGACAGTCTACTGAAGGGAACAGTCTATGATCCCCAGTAGAGCCCACAGAACTACAATAATTCAACAACTAATTTATTTAAAAACAACAGAAAAATAACAGAAATACAATTCGCTGACAGAATAAGGGAGAAGCAAACCAGTACAGTATAGAGACATAGCTGAGAATGTAGGAAATGTTTTATATATAAATTATACTAGTTATTAGCAATGTTATTAACTTTGCACAAACCACAGGTTTAGCATTTCTTGCTAATCTAATCAAGGCCAGGCCTCTCGCTGGTGCTAAGCTAAACTTCAGTTAACTAATCAAGATGTCAAGTCAATACCTTCTAATAGATTTCTAATTAGGCTTAGTCCATGTCTTTCAAATCCATTTGCTACAGTTTCTTGGTTCTAGTGAGTCCAAAGAAGATTGGAATGTAAAAAAGGTTAAAGAATCACAAATCCACACCTAGCTAGTGGGTCTTTTAGGATACAGAAACTTCCTGAATTAAAGTTATGCTCCATTATTTGAGGACAGAGCGGAGTCTGACAATCAAAAGAGGATTCTTATTATAATTAGAGTTCCTGTATGCTAGATAAGTACATGATTTAAACATGTTTCTGTCTTCATACCAACTCCACAAGTTATACATTTTCCAGAAGATGAAAATTTAGGGTCAGAAAAGTGAAATCATTTGCTCATGATCATACAATCAGTAATGATACAGCCAAAACTTTAGTGTTGACTCTGAAGCCCATATATTTTCTAATCTTCCACTCTATTACTGGAGTTGGGGTGGGGGGGGCGGGGGAACAGAAACACTGTATTGACTCAAGGGTATTTCAGAGCTTTAAGCCCAGGCAGTCAAGAGGCTCCTAAAGTGCTTATGACTTAAACACTTTTAAGAGTGAAAGCAAGTCTGTGGAACAGCAGTCAGCACAGAATGAGGACACAGCAGAAGTCAGCCATAAAGCTGTAACAGTGACAAATGAAACAAGGAAATAGCCTTTTATAAGAATATGGTATATACCTCTTCCCCCCAAAAGTTGGTTTTGTTTTAAAAGTAATTTGTTTTAACAGTCATAGTTCAATTTATATTTCAAAATACAAATTCATTAAAGCAAAATTATAAAACATTCTACAACTGAAACATATGCAGAGTTTTTACAAGGCACTTGGAGTAGAAGACAAACAGTCAACAGCAGAAGGAAAGAAGACTAGAAACTTGGGGAGACTTACTTGACATAAGGGACTGTCTCTGTTTGGGTCTCTAAAAATGGAATATGGCATACTTTATACCTGCTCCCCTGTGCTGCCTCATTAACCTTTATTTTGTAATACAGGTGTCAAGAACATTTATTTTAAAATGCTATGCTTGGATACTTACTTCAACTTTATAGGTAGAAACAGAGTATATATGCTTAATTTGAAGTTCAGAGTTTAAAAAAAACCCCTCAAATTAAGGTGGTTATGTGATACTTAATTTAAGTGGAGGAAAGTAGACCACTCAACAAGTCTGCTATTTCAAACAGGAAGACTGAATTATGTTGATTACTCGTCAGTGGGAAGAAGAGATCAGAAAATGTTGCTTTGTTAACTGCTCACTTTTTAGACATACTGATAGAGTAGTTCAAAGAATGTTTCATTTTGAACTGTTCTGAGACTCTTTATGGACCAGAGAATCAGGTCTTATTTTTCCAATTGGCATTTGACCTATTGTAAACCTAAATATCATTAAGATAAGAACCATCAGATTCTTGGGGTGCCTGGGGGGCATCTCAGTGGGTTAAGAGTCAAACAGACTCTTGATCTCAGCTCGGTCTTGAGTTTAAGCCCTGCGTTGAGTTCAAGCCCTGCTGGTATGGAGCCTACTTAAAAAAAAATCATTATATTCTTATTAAAGGTTAAATTTATTATTAAAAGATATATAGTTCAAATGAAAATCTTTGGAAATAAAATCCTAGGTATGAGACACACGGGTTAAATCCTACATATTTCTAGTAAGTGCCAAATACCTGGATATTGACGGCATGCTATTTAAGCTCTTTAGTATTCAAAATTATCATCTTAAAGCCACAAGAGTTAGTTAGGCTGAAGTATAAATCAAATTTATCAAAGCTTCACCAAAATACTTTAAAATTCCAACTAGTATATTCATATTAACAGGCATTTAAAGTGTTTGTGTGCTCAGCTTTATGTTAGCCTGGCATAGTGACATCAACATGTAAGAAGACATGATAGCCTTATGAGAAGGCAAGACCAACATATGAAGATCAGAGACAAGTAAACATTAAATACAATAAAATGTCACTACAGTTTTAGCAGCAAGTGACCTTTCGTTTCAACATATAGTATTTATTTTTTAAAAGATTTTATTTGAGAGAAAGAGTGAGTGTGAGCTCGAGGCAGGGAGGGGCAGAGGGAAAGAATCTCAAGCTGACTTGGGGCTCCATCTCACAACCCTGAGATCATGACCTGAGCCAAAATCAGAGTCCAATACCCAACCGACTGAGCCACCCAGGTACTCCACCAGCATTTCGTATTATAGAACACTTAAATTGGCTGCAATGTGAAGGACGGACATAGGAAGAGAAGCAAGCTTCTTGCCTTCCCTCTCTCTTGCTGCCACCCTGAACAATGAAAACAATGGTCACAACCTTAGAATGATGGAGCAGAAATCAGGAAAAAACCTGCATTCCTGACAACTTTTGGACTTGCATCCCACCCCTCCACTGTAACTCTGGTACTTAATTTTACATGAAAACTTTTTATTTCCTTATGCCATTAAAATTCTATCATATGCACCCAAGTCAAATCTCAGCTGATAAGAAAAAACACTAAACTATTAGGTGTACTAGGTATTTTTATTAAAAACTGATCTGTTTATAAACATTTTATGTGTTAAATTTATTTTGAGTCACAGTACTGTTTTTCAATTCAACCAATAAAGCTGAATAAGACTTTCAAACTTGAAAGTTACTTTGTCACTGGCAATACAGATTTCAAGTCATATCTGTTTCAGAAAACTGAAAACCTGAAGAAGGAAAATAAATTTAACAATCTATGATTTGTGGCTGTGGTGATCAAAGAGAAGTATGAGGGAGGGATCCTTGTACCAATAGAAATGTTCTCTATCATGACTAGATCAATGTCAATATTCTGGTTGTGATTCTGTACTACAATTTTGCAAGGCAGTGCCACTGGGAGAAATTCTGTATTATTTTCCAACTGCATGTGAATCTACAGTTATCTCAAAATAGAAAGTTTAATTTAAAAATACTAATGATAAACATTAGGAAATATTAACTCTAACTAAAAGCATTCATTTCACATCACAGGAAAAAATCAATAAAAGATACTAAAAAGCTGAAGTAAATAATGACACTGTAGTATTGGCAAAAGGTAGACATACAGATGAGTAGGAAAAAAAAGAGTCAGACCCAAGATTCCATTTACACTTATGTTCTGGAAAGGGCAAATAGACCAGTGGTTGTCATATAGGCTAGGGTAGGAGGTGGGGGCAAGGGTAGATTACAGAGGGGGACAGCAGAACTTTTGGGGAATAGTAGAAATGTTCTGTGTTTTATTGTGGTAGGTTACATAACTGTAAGAAGTCACAACTATACATTTAAAAATGAATTTTATCATAAGTAAAGTACTGCTTTAATAAAACTTTATTAGTTTAGACTACTTAGGATAAAGGCTGATCTGAATGTAAGTGATTTAATTTATTCTTCAGCTTAAAAGAAAACCATTTATTGTTTTTCTAAAAATATTAATGCACATGAGAAAGGCTAATTGAAGTAGGTCTACTTGTTAGATCTCAATGAAGTATAGATTAGTCCTGTGATACTTATCAGAAGAAAGACCAGAGAGATCTGTGTAACGTGAAAATTATGTCAAAGAAGACCTATTTTATAGTTTGTTTCTACCTCAACCATAATAAAAACTGTAAAAATACATCTAAAAATCCATTCTTCATGAAAAAAGAAGTTCAATATATGGGTACTGTCTCTTACAACTTGAGTTAGTCAAATCAAAGTCAGATGGCTTCTGCTACATCAAAATACAGTGCATAAAAAATAAGAATTGGCAAAGAAATTATTATATACACAACTAACAAATTAAGATGACAAAATTATACCAATTACTTCCTGTGTTCTCAAATTCTAGCTGGAAGCTCAAAGGAAATAACCTGAATATTTTTTTTACTATCCTTAAGGTCAATAACATTCTTTTTTTAAAAATTATTTATATATTTATTTATTTGTCAGAGAGAGAGAGAAAAAACACAAGCAGGGGGAGGGGCAAAGGGAAAAGCAGGCTCCCACTGAACAAGGAGCCTGATGTGGGACTCCATCCCAGGACCCTGGGATCATGACCTGAGCTTAAGGCAGACGCTCAACTGACTGAGCCACCCAGGCATCTCAGGTCAATAACATTCTTAATGTGGTAACAATGAAAATCAACACACTGACTCACTGACCGGAAGCAGATGAAGATGCAAGCATACCTTCATAAAGATAACTAAAAGGTAAAACATCAGCCCATTCTAATGGCCAATCATAGCAAATTATTATTGGAGTGCTAAATTAATTTGGCATTACAGGATCTTTTATTCATTCTATTTGAATGTTAGTGATATATTCACTAACAAAGTAAAACTTATCTATGTCTCTTTTCCCCCAACTTTTGCTGAGGAATTACTGACATACATCACTGTAGAAGTTTAAGGTGTACAGCATGATTTGATGTATGTATACTGTGATTATAATAGATTCAGCTAACATCCATCATCTCATACAGATACAATAAAAAGAAAAGAACAAAAAAAGTCTTCTCCTTGTGATGAGAACTCTTAGGATTTATATATTCACTTAACAGCTTTCTTATATTTCATATAGCAGTTGTTAGCTACAATCATGTTGTACATTATATCTCTAGTACTTATTTATCTTGTAACTAGAAGTTTGTACCTTTTGACTACTTTCCTCCAATTCTCCCTCCCCTCTATGTCCCTTACAGCATTTCTCATTCAATCCTTTGTTGGTCAGTCATGTATTTCACTGATCTTTGCCCTGCAAACTCTATCCTTATTACCTATGTTCTGCTTGAGAACAGTAAGTATTAATGCTTTACTCATACTGGATTATCCTGTAGCATCCAACACAGTGGTTTATGGAGAAAATACTGAATTTAATTGGCTAAAACAAAAAAATATGACTCAAGATTCTATCCCATCAAGTTTTATTTTCTTTACAACACTGATCAAATGAATTATCATGTTGATTTGTGTGTTTCACTCTCTTGCACTTGAACATAAGTCCCTAGTTCTTGTCTTAGTCACTACCCTCCTTTCAAAACCTTCAATAGTAACAACTGAGCACACAATGCTTACTGAATGAACCATATAAAACTTAGCTTTGTGTATACTTTAAGTATTAAATTAGAATATTCCCTACTACCTCCAAGAAAAAAGACATAAATAATTGCATTTTTTCATTCCTGGCAACTATGTCAAAAGACAGAAAAATCAAAAAATAAAAATTATAGTCTTCCCCATGCTTGCAGTCACCTTTTGTTGCTAGTAAATAGCATTCTTCCATCTGGAAGCAAAATATTTGAAAAGAAGAAAGCTTAAACAGCTTAGAGTACAGAAGTAAAATAATTAAGGTACCCTGTGGGGGCGCCTGGGTGGCTCAGTTGGTTGAGCGTCTGCCTATGGCTCAGGTCATGATCTCGGGGTCCTGGGACTGCACCCCCAACTGGGTTCCCTGCTCAATAGGGAGTCTGCTTTTCCCTCTCCCACTGCCCCTCCTCCTTGATTCTGCTCTCAGTGTCTCTTTCTCGGTCTCAAAAAAAAAAAAAAAATCTTAAAAAAGAAAAATTAAGGTACCCTGTGATAAGAACAATGACGAAGAATTTAAAGAACAAGGGAATCTGTTTAAATATTAATAATTTTTTTCCCCTTTGAATCAATGGTCAAAAGATGATGCTGATTTTCAGACACTCAACCTTATGATCTGTATCAATCACTCAGAACAAATGATCAAAAGATAATCTAACCACATATGTATAATCCTCTCTCTCTTCATAGTTAGACAAATTATAAAATGCTCAGGTAAAGGGAAGAGTAAATAGTGGGTGATCAATGAGCACATTCAACTACAATCTTTTAATCCTGCTTAAGTGCTATCCTTTAATATATTTAGGTATGTATGTATGTATTCCTCCCAAACAGAAGCAGTAGATTCTGACACTACCTCTGCTTGGAAATTTCACTGGTGACCTTGATCAAGTTTTAATTAATTAACGTCTATGTATGAATTTCTCAACTGTAAAATGAGCAAATGAGCTCTTATTACATAAGCTGTTGTAGGAATTAAATAAGAGCATATAAATAAAGAGCTTAGAACAGTGTGTGGCATATAGTAAGCTGTCAAAAGTTTACAGGGATTGTCATCATCTCCCTAAAATGATATGTAGCAAATTCTCAAGGACAGCGACTATGATATAAGAAAATTAGGGACTGACTTAAAAAAATTTGAGTCATCACAGCTGTCAGACTCTTCACTCATCTCTGACAAGTACAGGAAGGCTCTAACACTGACTGAGTGCTTTATGCGCCAGGTACTATGCTGGCCTACTAACAAATACTAACTATTGTGGCAGATTATTGCAGCTATGGCCCCCACTGAATCATACCTCTTCCATCCCTCCCACATTAACTCTGGATTTGTTCATGTGACTTGCTCTGGTCAATGGAATACTAGTAAACAAAGCGTGCTAAGGCTTGAAATGTGCTTGCACAATGGAGCCTGCCCTCTCTTGCTGCTGGGAACCCTGCTACCACCTTGGGAACAAGTTTGGATTAGCTTCCTGAAGGATGAGAGGCCACATGAAAGTAGCCACCCTAGTCTGAGGCCCCAGACATGCATGGCTATTCTAAAGTAGAGGACTTGATAATCCAGCCCCAGACAGGCCGGCCCAGACCGTAAGAACATTCCAGCCAACCAATTGTGAGAATAATGTTTACTGATTTAGGCCACTAAATTTTGGGGGTGGTTTGTTATGCAGCAAAAGCTAATACAGCCACCATATGAATATAGATATTACTTCAGTTTTACAGATTATGAAAGAAGATTCCCAGAAACAAGAGTCAGTTTGGCTCCAAAGGCTTTCTCCACCCTACCAAGCCACTTCTGCATGCCAAACTCTGAGGTTCTAAACAAAAAGGGGATCTCTGGGATTTTATTCTATAACCCTTATTTATTTATTTATTTATTTTTTAAAAGATTTTATTTATTTATTTGAGAGAGAGAGAGAATGAGAGACAGAGAGCATGAGAGGGAGGAGGGTTAGAGGGAGAAGCAGACTCCCTGCCAAGCAGGGAGCCTGATGCAGGACTCGATCCCGGGACTCCAGGATCATGACCTGAGCTGAAGGCAGTCGCTTAACCAACTGAGCCACCCAGGCGCCCTATAACCCTTATTTAAAGCAGTAACCCTTCCCTCATTCCAGGAATTAGGACACTATGGCCTACAGGCCAGATCAAACTTACCTCCTGTTTTTTTGTATGTATGGTCTGCAAGTTAAGTGTAATTTATACATATTTAAATGGTTTAAAATAAAAATCAGAAGACTACTTTGTGATATGTGAAAATAATAGGATATTCAAATTACAGTATTTATAAATAAAGAACGACTAGAAAACAGCCATGCTCATTCATACTGTCTATGGCTGCTTTTGCACTGTAACAGCAGAGTTGGGTGGCTGTGACTGAAACCATATGAACTACACAGTCTATAATATCTACTATCTGGCCCTTTATTAAAAAAAAAGTATACTGAACTCTGCTCAGAATTATTCTCTTGGCATATGTTTTTAATTGAAACAAAGGATTTTGCCTGGCCTTTAGTGATGAGTAGATTCTATTTGTTTTTTTTTTTTTAAGTAGGCTCCATACCCAGTGTGGAGCCCAACGTGGAACTTGAACTCATGACCCTGAGATCAGGAGTCGGACACTTAACTGACTGAACCATCCAGGTGCCCCTCTATTTGTATTTTTACCACTCCTTTTCCTTTCATCGAAAATTTTTTTAACTTATGTCATTTCACTTATTTCCTCTTTAACTTTTATCTTTGGATGGTCTCTGACTTTGTCTAAGATAGATAACCCCATTAAAATAGTAATTCAGAACCATAGGTCAAATGAATTCCACTTACATACCATACTATTGGCCTCTAAGACAGCATGGAAAATTAACAAACTACAATTTTATCTTGTTCTCAGAAAAATTCAAAGTATCTATGAGGTAAGTTGTTCATTGAAAACTGATCTTATATTGGCCACATGAAAAAGAGCACGAAGTACGTAGGAAAAGATGTAGGACACAGATTTTATTCAGAAGAGGCTCAAATTTCTCAGACCTGAACCTGTGTAATAACCATGTAGAAATGAACTTCCCTTTTATTTCTAACAGCGATCTCAGGACAGAAGTAGATAAACATAGTCTCCCCTCTTTTGTGATATTAGCCTCTAATATTCTCCCGCCACAAGGAACTAACTTCAGAACTATTGTTCTACTTCACCATCCTGCTACTAACCAGTGCACTGAGATACAAGTTGAAGCAAACAAACATTTGATTCCCTTTTATGTTAGGAAAGAGGTGAACTGCAATTTATTAGCCAACTCCCCATTTTTATCATTTTTTCTTACCCCCATGGTAATGACTGTAAGTCTGGTGGAGATTCAGCTGACTGTACTTGGTGTTAGTGCAAAGGATCAATAAAGAAGTTGCCACAGAGACTAACTACCCTCACCTGCAACATTTAACATTCAAAGACTTTTGAAAGGCATTAGGCAGATGCTCCTAATGGCTAATGCAACTTGAAGACCCTTAGAATACTGAAGAAAATGAGTTAAGTTTGTACGATTAAACTTTACTATTTTGTTAAGCTGAACTATTTTGTTGAGTCCATACAGAAATACAACATAAGCTTTATAGGTGATTTAAAATAAACTTGTTTAGAAAAAAAATTCATTTTCAGAAGCGCCTAGGTGGCTCAGCCGGTTAAGCATCAGCCTTTGGCTCAGGGCATGATCCCAGGGTCCTGGGATTGAGCCCTGCATCGGGCTCCCTGCTCAGCGGGGAGCCTGCTTCTCCCTCTCCTTCTCCTGCTTCCCCTGCTTGTGCTCTCTCTCTCTGACAGATAAATAAAATCTTTAAGAAATCATTTTCATTTATTTTTGTGACTGCTTAGGGATTTTTAGAGTATAAAAATGTTTCCCAGGATGGCCTCCTAATACATTATTATGCAAGTAAATAAGGATTCTAAATTTTCACTGTTGAACTTGCAATGACAATCTAGGAATCAGGTTGTAAGTCTGGGTCTTTGGTACATACAACAAACACAATATACATCTAAAGAAGGTGGTTTCCACTCTAACTTAGAATTCCAAAGAAAGAATAGTTGTCCCAGTCTCCTTTTTTTTTTTTTTTGGTATTAAAAATTATATCAACATACCTAGGGTCACTGGAAACAATTTGGGGATGTTGCTAAGGACTCTCTTTGGCTGAGAACCAGAAATTTTGACCCTGTACTGGGGCACCTGGCTGGCTCAGTCAGTAGAGCATGCGACTCGATCTCAGGGTTGTGAGTTCGAGCCCCATGTTGGGTGTGGAGCCTACTTAAACAAACAAAAAAGATCAGTAGTGTAAGCTGAGTGACAGAAAGCCTTCTTTCTGAAAAAGAGTTATAAAACATGGAGTGCCTGGGTGGCTCAGTCAGTTAGGTGTCCAATTCTTGATTTTGGCTCTGGTTGTGATCTTGAATCCTGGGACTGAGCCCAGAGTCCAGCTCCCCACTCAGTGGGGAGTCTGCTTGAGATTTGCTTTTCCTTTCCCTCTCCCCTCCCTTGTGTGCGTATGCTCGCTCTCTCAAATAAATAAATCTTAAAAAAAGAGTTATAATACAAATTTGACTAATACACATTGCTAAAAGTTCTATACTATCTTTACACCTAAATAAGAAGTCTTTCTCCTTTAATCCTTTTTTACTAATTTATATTTTTCTCTCTCTGCCTTCAAATTTCTAGTCAACCCTTTCCCAAAAACTTCTCTTTGATTAATCCCACCTGGATCACGTCACTAACATTCAAGCATGTATGTTTAAATCAAAACCACTAGATTTGGTCCTCAGTTATATCTTTTATGTTCATCCTATCTTCTCAATATATTTAGTATTTCTCTTTGTCTTCAATATTAATGCAGTTTAATTATGATTCACTAATACCATTTAGGCCAGCAATACAAAAAAAGAACCCAAAGATTTAAAAGTTCATTTTCTTATTTCCACTTCTAATAAATACTAAGTGCCTACTTTCTATAGTATAGGTTTTAATGCTAACTTTTTCTTACTTCATTAGACTAAAGTGCTTAAAGCACTCCACCAATGAAACCTAGAAAGCTACAGGGAATATACTTTAACAGTTGAATAGTTAAAATCTCTAGTTGGTTGGTCACTATTTAATGCCAAAACCAATACCAGTTTCTAAGATTAAAAAGAATTCTATAATCTTTATTTTACATGACAATTCTAAAAACAATATTGAACTGTAATCTCTTACGTTTCTTAATTAGGTAACACTTTGTAAATTTTAAAGATCTCTAAGTAGTATGGGGATAATATTTGGGAAAATATGGCCATAACTGAAATTCTTTGGTGCAAATCCAATTCTGCTATTTCACTGGTTTAAACTACATTTGGGAAAAGGTCTGTCAGTCAAGGGTCAGAGATTATTTTTTTTTAAACTATTATTTATTTATTTGAGAGAAAGAGAGAGAAAGAGACTGAACACATTGGGGGGAGGCACAGAAGGGGGGGGAGGAAACTCCCCGCTGAGCAGGGAGCCAGACCTGGAGCTCATTCCAGGACCCTGAGATCTTGACCTGAGCCGAAGGCAGATGCTTAACTAACTGAGCCACCCAGGCACTCAGGTCAGAGATTATTTAGAAAAAAATGCAGTTTTTTTAATTTTCAAAGGGAAAATTCATATAAGGCTAGCAAAAGGAATAACTTTCTCCAGCCTCAGAAAAAGCAAGTAAGCTTTTTAGGAACCAATATTTTAATCAGGTTATGCAAAACCAATTAAAAATGCACATCTATGTCTTTTGATATAAGAAGATATCCAAACCACTACTAGGTGAAAAAGCTGCTTCTATTTCTTTTCTTTAAAATTTAGTGTAGGGGGCGCCTGGGTGGCTCAGTCGTTAAGCGTCTGCCTTCGGCTCAGGTCATGATCCCAGGGTCCTGGGATCGAGCCCCGCATCGGGCTCCCTGCTCGGCGGGAAGCCTGCTTCTCCCTCTCCCACTCCCCCTGCCTGTGTTCCCTCTCTCGCTGTGTCTCTCTCTGTCAAATAAATAAATAAAATCTTTGGAAAAAAAAATTTAGTATAGTATAGAAAAAAGAACTATGTACTAATTTTTTGACAATGATTATCTCTGAAAGGAGCATTTGGGAAATGCACTCTAGGACTTCACCCTTCATAATTTTCTTTGATATACATGAATCTTTATAGGAAAAAAACAGACTTAAAAAATGATAAACTTCAGTCTTAATAAGCAGAGCACGTAACTTTTATTGTTAATGTAAAGACTTTAGTGTTTTAGAGCAGTTTTGAGGTGCATAGCAAAATTGAGAGGAAGATCTAGAGACTTCCCATATACCTCTTGCCGCCCCACATTCATAGCCTCTCATCAATACCCCCCCCACCAGAGGTACATTTGCTACACTGACACATCATCATTACTCGAAGGCCATGGCTTACATGACAGTTCACTCTTGGTGTGTTTCACTATGGGTTTGGACAAATGTATAATGACATGTATCCATCATTATAGTATACAGAGTATTTTCACTGCCTTAAATACCTTCTGTGCTCCACCTATTCACATCTCCCCAACTCTACCTCAACTACTAGCAACCACTGATCTTTTTACTGTCTCCATAGTTTTGCCTTTTACAGTTGGAACCATACATATGTGCCTTTTCAGATTGGCCTCTATCACACAGTAATATTCAGTTAAGGTTCCTCATGTCTTTTCATGGCCTGACAGCTCATTTCTTTTTAGAACTGAATAATATTCCATTGCCTGGATGTACCAGCTTATTTATCCATTCACCTAGTGAAGGACATTATGGTTGCTTCCAAATTTTGGAAATTATTAATAAAGCTGCTATACACACTCATCTGCAGGTCTTTGTGTGGACATTAAATTTTCAATTTCTTCGAGTAAATACCAAGGAGCATACAACTTTTGGAAAATTCTGGGTCACCTATCAGTATCATGAGAATTAAAATGAAAGCATCTAGCACAGTACCTAGCATACAGGAAAGGTTCAATAAATGCTAGTATACTTTCAATTCTGCATGTCTTCTAATGCTACCAAATCATATACTAAGCCAGGCCAGGATATTTAACCATTAACGAGTAGTTAATGTTTATTCAATCTCCTTCTTTCCTATCAGGTGCCACTTCTTGCTGTCAGTATACCTACTTTTTTAGAGGTACCTCTTCATATCTGTTGCTTCAAATCTCCTATGAACTCCAAGAATATCTTGACTGTGCCCGTAAAATGTCTGAAAACAAGTTGCCCAAAGCCCAATTTTAAAAAATTACCAAATACACAATTATATTCTGATTCAGTTTTTCAGATTCTCTCAAACTCTAGCCCTATCCTTCAACTGAGAGAGGACTCAACAATCCCAAATGTGTTATTTGTTGTGTGATTCCCACCTTCTTTTTCCTGATTAAATTCTCCAATCCCAGGCCTGGGGGTGGGGGGAGTGGGGTGGGCAGGGAGTGGCGAAGACAAATTTATCATGTAAGCACTGAGTTCTAGGTCACCATATTCCCAACCCTTCACTGAACAATGATAATAAGGCTGTTAAAAAGAAGATAAAGTTAACTGAAACTTAGATGCCTTAAAACTGCTTGTGTAGCATTTTTTGGAAGACCACGTACAAAAGTGGGATGACTATCTTCAAAAACAAACAACTATGTCTTTCTTAGACAGTGAAATTGTTAACTATGGGGCTTCCTTTCAGATCTACAATAGAGAAACTGGATTCCCAGTTACAGTGGTCCGAGCAGTTACTGTAGTCCCACATTACTACTGATAGCTCTCAAAAAAACAAAAAAAATCCTGTCAAACTGCATGGCCCCACTATACACATTCAAATACTAACAAGGCATCTGTATCAAATGGCAATATTGTATAATACAGCTTAAAAAAATTCACATTCATTGTATCATTTCATCCTATATGGTAAACCTATAAGGCAGGGGTCCATTTAACAGATGAAAAAAGACTAAAGCTTAAAGAGTTTAAATTACTTGCTCAGAGCAAATAAATGGCAGAATCCGAAACTAAGGAGACAATGATACAGTGAAAGAAATGATTTTGTAAGTCAACTCTACTTGAATTTAAATCCTACCACTTACTACTTGTAAGACTGGAATGGGAGCTCCGTGACTTTGTTTTGTTCACTGCTATATCTCCAGTGTCTAGAACAGTGCAAGTCAAAAGCAGGAGATCAGTAATATATGATAAACATTACCAAAAAAATCATTTGACTTCTTTGGACCTCTATTTCCTCATCTGTAAATGGAAACAATGAGGTCGTATCTGCTGATATGATGTGATATAATATAATATAATATAATATAATATAATATAATATAATATAATATAATCTCCTAGTTCAGTGTTCTTTACATAAGACCACTGATTCTCTCACTTCTCCTGTAAGCTCTAAGGAAGTAGCAGAGAACAAATATCTATACAAGGCAGGCAAGCTGGGTGGTAATCAGGATTGGGAGGATAAAGAGCTCAACTGTTGGCTCAGTCAAGTAGTCTGGTGTTGTCTTTGCTATTCTGCCATACCAGTGACAAAGGATCTTCTAGAAGAATCTGTCAGCTGACTGCTTATTTCAAAACAGAAAGTCTTGGCAAGGAGGGAAGCACCTAATCTATATTTGTAAAATGCAACAAGGAAGAGGGGAGGAAAACCTAAAGGTAAATGAGACAGTAAGAAAAGAATACTGAGGTGAGAAGATCCAGAGTACCTATACTGACTAATTCAACTTAAGAATGGCCTCTATTCCATTTCTCTGTAATTTAGCATGCTCTTTCCAGTAAATCTAATTCTGGTGGATGAAGCAGTCTTTAGGACCACTGGTAGGTACTACCAGAGATCGAAACAAAAGGTATATGCTATTAATAAGTAGGAACAAAAATTAAAAGCAAAGGGAGATGGTACTGGAAATGGTACCATCCAGAAAGTGAAAAGACAACTCATAAATGGAAGCAAATATTTGCAAATGATATAAGGGATTGTATCCAAAAACACAAAGGACTCTTACAACTCAGTAATAAAAAAGATAAATAACCCAATTTAAAAATGGGCAAAAGACCAGGACAAACATTTCTCCAAAGAAGATATATAAATGATCAGTAAGCACATGAAAGGATGCTTAACAGAGTCATTAGGGAAATGTAAATGAAAATTACCAAAAGATACCATTCCACACCCACTAGGATGGCAAAATAAAAAAGATGGACAACAACAAATTGTCCATAGATATGTCTTGGTGAGGATGTGGAGAAACTGCAACTCTCATACATTGCTAGTGGGAATGTAAAATGATGCAGTTGCTCTGGAAGTTTGGAGGTTCTTCAAACGCTAAATATAGTGTATATGACTTAGCAATTCTACCTCTAGGTATATACCCAAGAGAACTGAAAACATATGTTCACACAAAAACTTGTACATGCATGCCTGTAACAGAATTATTTATAATAGCCAAAAAGTGGGAACAATCTAAACGTCTGTCACAGAATGTGACAGATCCATAAAGTAGAATTTATCAATAAAAATAAAATACTGATACACGCTACAATGTGGATAAACTTTGAAAACAATACAGTAAGTGAAAGAAATGAGACACAGGATACTACATATAATTCCAAGAGGCTATAAAAAGTTTTAGAGCAAATAAAGATTATGATGATAAATATCAGTGACTAGCCAATCACAAATACTTAAGACTTCAGGAAAGCTGTAATAATTTTTAACTTAATGCCATAGATAATGTCATTTAAAATTTTTGCATATGAAAAATTCATTTTTTTCTTGAAGAGCTGGGTAAGAGAGAACTCAGTGGAGAATATAAAACTCAGTCCTCATATTATCAGAGGAACTACTAAAACCCAGCAAGAAATACATGCATATTTAAACTATCAGGTAACATAATGAGGACAAAATTGTTATCTTTAAGGTTTTTTTTTAACTTGGAAATAAAGATGCAATTTCCATACAATGGAACTTACTATACAATAAACAAAAAAGAGAAGAAAGGTGGTTCATAAAGCAATGGACTGATCTTCAAGATATTTTAAATGAAAAAGGTATCAAGTATGTTACCTTTGGCATTAAAAGGGATGGGAGACTGTGTGTGTGCACGTGCACATATGTGTACAAATACCTATGTATATACATGTTTTTGGTGGTCTGTATGTGAGACATAAGCTTTGGGAAAATATACTAACATTAGGGCTATCTTTGGGGAGGGTAAGAGAGTAGTGGGAGGAGAGAGGAAGGGAAGCTTTCCTCAGTTTACCTTTTTGTGTACTTTGAATTTTAAGTAATGTGAATGTATGCGTAACGAAAGAAAAAATTAAAAAGTACTTTACCTTGCACCATTGTTCCTAATGACTTCCACGGTTTCTTCAACAAAATAGCGATCCTTGACATATGCAAAAATATCATCACAAATTTCATGTAAGCGTGAACGATGGGTAAGGTTGGTCAAGTATAAAACTGGAATGATTAGTGGTTCTGGAAAACTCTGAAGATTCTGTCTTGCTTTTTTTTCTGACTCAAGTGCTTCCTGATAGGTCAGTCCAGGTCTACCCGTCACAGCACAACTCCACACAAGACTGTTGCACAGAATGGTTCGTTCAAAAAAGTCACTGATTAAAAAACAAAAACAAAAATCCATTCATTACCTATCATTTCACAAATTTTACATTAAAAGCTGATAAAGGATTGTGTCCTCATTGCAAAATTTTGCATAGAATCATAGAACAAGGAAGGATTTACTAACTGGTCAACTTACACACTAATACAAACCTAAGAAAAAGTATATTTAAACTAGACATTTATATTTTGCAATTTTAAGGTACGTTCAGCTAAAATTGGACTTTAATTTCCATCACTTTTGAAATTGGGAGTGAAACTGAA
This sequence comes from Neomonachus schauinslandi, assembly GCF_002201575.2. Lineage (NCBI taxonomy): Eukaryota > Metazoa > Chordata > Mammalia > Carnivora > Phocidae > Neomonachus > Neomonachus schauinslandi. The sequence continues at coordinate 60,959,686 of NC_058411.1, read as the reverse complement.
AATAAACTCAACCTTTCTTTTTTCTTCTAATCTTCAAACTTTTTGTTCCAAAGCAGCCAAAACACTAAAATAAATAAATAAATAAAGTTCATACTTAAGTGCTTAAATTGTCCCTAGTGTTTTGATATAAGGGATTGTATCCAAAAACACAAAGAACTCTTACAACTCAGTAATAAAAAAGATAAATAACCCAATTTAAAAATGGGCAAAAGACCAGGACAAACATTTCCATCACTTTTGAAATTGGGAGTGACTAGGGACAATTTAAGCACTTAAGTATGAACTTTATTTATTTATTTTAAGATTTTATTTATTTATTTGACAGAGAGAGACACAGCGAGAGAGGGAACACAAGCAGGGGGAGTGGGAGGGGGAGAAGCAGGCTCCCTGCTGAGCAGGGAGCCCGACGTGGGGCTCGACGTGGGGCTCAATCGCAGGACCCTGGGATCATGACCTGAGCCGAAGGCAGACGCCGAACTACTGAGCCACCCAGGCGCCCTTTAAGTATGAACTTTAAAAAGCTCTAACATAATAGTGAAAAACTGGCAAATCTAAGCATCTAATGATGACAAAGGTTAGGTAAATTACTTCATATAATGAAAAATCATAGTCATTAAACAGTATGAGGAGAGTTCTTAAATAACATGCTCACAGGGAAAAAAAAAAAACTTTCCAGTTTGATTCCCTCCTATATTTTTGAAAGTAAAACCTTACCAAAACAATATATATAATATGGTCCCACTTGAAAGAAAGAGAAAGGCAGGAAAAGAAAGATAGCCTAAGAAGCATAAAAGATTTCTAGAATGTTATACAAAAATCAAGGCAATAGCTACAGAGTAGGGATGGGCCTGGGGGACCATTCTACTGAGTGCTTTTCTGCACTGTTGGAATTTCTTAATATGAGTATTTATTTCTTTTCAAAAATTCTATCCAGTCACTTCTAAAATGCAAGAGATCCATAATATGGAAAGATTTCTAAGGTACATTAAGTAGAAAAAACTCAAATCACTGAATAGCACAAACCCATGTTCATTAATTAGAATAACAAAAATGCGTACTTATACAAATACTATAAACAGATGTTCCCTATGGAGAAAGGGAAGGACTGCAAAGGAAGGAAGAGGAAAATTTGTTATTCTGAATATGTCTATATTGCTTGAATTTGTATAATGAGCATGTACTTGTATTATTTTTACAATCAACAAATTTTAGAAAATGTTAGACGTACACAAAAAGGGTAATGATGGTTGCCACTAAGTGGTAAAGATATGGGATAAGTGTCTTTCCTTCCTCTATACTTTGGTGTACTTTAACACAGTTTCATTTGTATATTTGTCTGTAGAACGAACAACAACAACAAAAATGAAATCTATGAAAATAAAGAGAAATTAATCATATCCTAACATAAATGAGATCTACAGAGGTAGATGCACATGCCAAGTTACATAAGCCTAATTCAGTACAAAGATCCTTTGAGTAGTACCTTTTAGTAGAGGAGATAATGGATGTATATCATTAAAATTAAAATTACAAAGTGATTAAAAGATAGGTAGATATCCTTTGGGAGTTGAGAGGAAGGAAAGGAGGAGAGACAGGCAAAAATGATCACGAAATACTAGAACAGCTTTTTGGAGGAAGTGGTGCTAAGAGTTAGGTAATAAAGGAAAAGTAGGGTTGTAGAAAGAAATACCAGAGAGAAAAAAGATGAATGTAATACGGTTCTCATAAACAAGAAAATCTATGTCAAATAGACAATTTATTAACTAAGAGATCGACAACAGAGATACCCAGTAAGTGGTTATCAATGGTGCAGAATAAAATGAAAGAATGGATGGATCTTGAAAGAGGTCTTAAGTTTTACTGCCTAAAACTGCAGTTCACTAGAAAGCTTTGTAAAAGTTTTAAGACTTTTTATTATTGGAACAAACATATCTGTAAGACTTAGGTTAACAAGCCAATATAGAACCAGCACATGATGTATGTGAGGTATATTTCTAATAGTTTAAACTATATTTAATACTGTTTAAGAAAAATATATTTCAAATTTACCTTAACTAGTCTCTAAACCAGTGCTAACAGAAATAAAATGCTAGCCACACATACAATTTTAAATTTTCTAGTAGCCGCATTAAAAAAATTTCGAAGAGGGCGCCTGGGTGGCTCAGTTGGTTAAGCGACTGCCTTCGGCTCAGGTCATGATCCTGGAGTCCCAGGATCGAGTTCCGCATTGGGCTCCCTGCTCAGCAGGGAGTCTGCTTCTCCCCCGACCCACCCCCCTCTCATGCTCTCTCTCTCTTTCTCTCTCAAATAAATAAAATCTTTAAAAAAAATAAATTTTAAAGAGAAACACTAATTTTACATATTAATTAATTACTTTTACATATTTTATTTAAATTTAACCCAGTATATCCCCAAATGCTTTATTTCAATATGTGATCAATTTTAAATTCTTTAACACATAAACATTTTAAATTTGGGGGGGTACTAAGTATTCAAATTCCAGTATGTATTTTACCCTTATTGCCCATCTTAATTTTGATTAGTCACATTTAGAGTTCTTAATAACCCCCGGGGGCCAAGTAATGGCTCCGGTGTTGGACAGCATGGCTCTAACCATAGTGATTTGGTATTTGATAGCCTAGGGTATTTCATGCCATGTCAGGGAGACAGACTTTATACTAAGCTGCAATAAACAGTATTTACATGTGTTCACATTGTTCAAAATACCAAAGAGCAACGCACAAGTGCCACAAACCTCCATTAAACATGTGTTACAAGGCAGAAAAACAGGATAGTCAGTAACCATTGTTGTACATGGCTCTTCTACACCCAGGTTTCCACCTCCTCTTGCAATGTGTTTGTACTGTTTGTTTCCCTTGTGTCTATCTACTCTGCAAAGTTGTTACATTATAGCCTTGCTATGTACAAAGATCTACCCTCAGGAGGAGGGAGACAAGGACATACTACCACGGCTATTTTAAAGCAAGCAAGCAAAAAAAAAAAAAAAAAAAAAAAACCAAAAAAACAAGCAAGCAAAAAGGCCCAAGGAATGTACTTCTCCTGATTCATTACCTCCTACCAGCATGGCACCATCTCTAACATTTTATACCTTCACTTTCTCACACTTCTGTAATTCTGCTCTTCATCCATTTGCCATACACATTCAAATATGTAGGATTTTGTTAACAATAGTGAACTCTAGGGGTTAGGTAACAGTGCCTCCTCAATTTCTATAAGAAAATAAGATCATGAAAATTTTACAAGAAGCACATTTTACTATTGTGAACAAAATTCTTAAAAAACAAAATACTGTTTTATATGAATATGTTTAGGCTAATATAGATTATGTGTCCGATTTACTACTATATTCCTTCAACTATCTTCTTTACCAGAGATGAGTATACTACTGGCCTGGAGGCCAAATCTAGCCTTCCCCCTGTTTTTGTAGTTTTATTGGAACACAACCACACCCATACCTTTAGGTATTGTTTATTATTGCTTTCTCACTACGTTCTATAGAGTTCAGTATGTACAGTAGACACCACTGCCTACAAAGTCTAAAATGTGATTTTATTTGGCCCTTTAAGAAAAGTTTGATGACTTCTGCTCTTTATCATTATTTCTTAAGAAAAAAATTGCTTCTGAGTTACCAGCTCGACTGCCAGCAAGAACACACCTTTAATTAACATAAAGTCAACCAACAGTCTGGGGAACAAACTAAGGATCAAAGGGCAACATACTGTTAACTTACAGGGTTATTTGGAAAACTAAAAATCTAGTAGAATAAGATTAAGAATGACATGACATACAGAATGGCTAAAATTAACAACACAGGAAACAACAGATGTTGGCAGGCATGTGGAGAAAGGGGAACCTTCTTGCACTGTTGGTGGGAATGCAAACTGGTGCAGCCACTCTGGGGAACAGTATGGAGGTTCCTCAAAAACTACCCCATGACCCAGCAATTGCACTACTAGGTATTTACCCAAGGGATACAAAAATATTGATTTGAAGGGATACATGACTGATGTTTATAGCAGCCTTATCAATAATAGCCAAATCATGGAAAGAACCCAAATGTCCATCAACTGATGAATGGATAAAGAAGATGTGGTATACACACATACGCACACACAAATGCATGCGTGTCTGCGCGCACACACACACACACACACTGGAATATTACTCAGCCATCAAAAGGAATGAAACCTTGCCATTTGCAACAACATGGATGGAACTATAGTATGCTAAGCAAAATAAGTCAGAGAAAGACAAATACCATGATTCCACTCATACGTGGAATTTAAGAAACAAAACAAATGAACATGGGGGAAAAAAGAGACAAGCAAACCATAAAACTCTTAACTATAGAGAACAAACTGAGAGGTTGCTGGAAGAGAGGCGGGCAGGAGGTTGGGTTATATGGGTGATGGGTATTAAGGAGGGCACTTGTGGGGGCGCCTGGGTGGCTCAGTCATTAAGCATCTGCCTTCAGCTCAGGTCATGATTCCAGGGTCCTGGGATGGAGCCCCACATTGGGCTCCCTGCTCGGCGGGAAGCCTGCTTCTCCCTCTCCCACCCCCCCTGCTTGTGTTCCTTCTCTCGCTGTGTCTCTGTCAAATAAATAAAATCTTTAAAAAAAAAAAAAAAAGGAGGGCACTTGTGCTGAGCACTGGGTGTTGTATCTAAGTGATGAATCACTAAACTCTGTAGAGCAGGAAATTAGTAGGAGATCTTGGGCATGGCTGACTTAACATGCCTTATGTTATTTAGAGAAAAATCAGCTAGATGAAAATTACATTTATTACATTTATTCATAAATGATCAGAAGGAAAGTTACATTAATTAAAAATATATTGTTTAATTTTAAAAACCATTAAAGACATATTACTTTGCACTTTACTTAGTGCTGCCTCAGACTTAGATAATGACATATAAGGCAGGCTCCTAAAATCTGCAGATGACACTAAGGTGGGGGATAGCAATAAAGATTTTTTAAATCTAGACACTAAAAAACCCTAAATGGAAATCAACAAAAGTAAAACATTATAGTAGCTTAACAAAAGTCCTAGCTTAACAATGAATGTAAAAAAGGCAAATTTTAAGGGAAATTGCAAATTCATACTTCTATGCCTTTCTATAGTTTCCTCAGCTTAAAAAGTATTCTTTAGAGCATTCTCTGGTTAGAATGCCCTTTTTCTCCATTCTGTATCTTTTTTTTTTTTAAAGATTTTTATTTATTTGACAGAGAGAGACAAAACGAGAGAGGGAACACAAGTAGGGGGAGTGGGAGAGGGAGAAGCAGGCTCCTTGCTGAGCAGGGAGCCTGATGAGGGGCTCAATCCCAGGACCCCAGGACCATGACCTGAGCTGAGGCAGATGCTTAACGACTGAGCCACCCAGGTGTCCCTCCATTCTGTGTCTTGATAGCTCCATCTTTCAGGACCCAACTCAGATGTTCTCTCCTTATTCCAGTGCATCCTCAACTCCCCAGCAGTTATCAGTTCCATTATCTATGGTCCCATTACACAGGCTCCATAGCACACATGGTTTATGCCACTGTGTTATACATTCATTCCTCACTAGAGGGACAAATTATCTCAGTATCTCCAGACTCTCCAAAGCGTATTGTCAAGAGTAATGAACAAACATACTCTTCATCGGCAGCCCACATTTATTTTTATGTGTATCTAAACACAGAAAGTACACATATGAATGTGAAGGAGAGGAAAGTGTCTGAATCTCAGTTTACCACTTGTAGAATGTGTCTTTGGGTAAATTACACAACCTCATTGAACCTGGTTCCCCTCTATAAAATGGGGATATCTTCCATGAATAGTTAATATGAAAATTAAATAAGATAATAATATTGTATGCCTAGCATATGTACACTCAATAAATTGCATCAATTCTAACTGTTCAGGTACCATATTTGCAAAGAGATCCTAGAAAAATATATAGAATAACCAGTGTGATAGAGGAACAATGTCAGAGGAACTCATGAAAGACTTGAGCATCTTTGAAGAAAAAGTTTGGCATTGCGAGGAAGGGTAGCCAAGAGGGATTAACTGCAGAGAGATTACCAATTAACTCCCAAAATCCAATCAGGATGACCCAAGCATAAAATCTTACCAGCTGCTCAGTGGTAGACCTTCTCCAAAGAGAGCTGAAGGTATGGAGGCTCCTTAGCAACATGACTGATACTTGTTTCTCACAAGAGATAGTTTATCTTACCACCTCTTTAATCTGGCTAGCCTTGAGATTGGCTTTGACCAACATAATACAGAAATGACATTGAGAGACTTCTGCTTTCACCCTCTTGGGACCCTGAGACCACCACCTAAAGCAGCCCATGTTAGTCTTCCGAGGATGAAAAACCACATGATTAAGAAAAGCCATCTCAGTATTAATATACCACATGGTACACTTTATTTTTTTAAAGATTTTATTTATTTATTTATTTGACAGAGTGAGAGACAGTGAGAGAGGAAACACAAGCAGGGGGAGTGGAAGAGGGAGAAGCAGGCTTCCCGCGGAGCAGGGAGCCCAATGCGGGGCTCGATCCCAGGACCCTGGGATCACGACTCGAGCCGAAGGCAGACGCTTAACGACTGAGCTACCCAGGCGCCCCTCACATTGTACACTTTAAATATCTTACAAATCTATTGTTATATTGTACTTCAATAAAGCTAGAAAAAAAAAGGTAACACATACACATGAAAGAAAGAAAAGCCATCCCAGCTGAGGTCCCTGCCATATGACTGAGGCTAGCTCTTACTCTAACCAGCCTCAGCCTAGCCTCTAGCTGACTATAGCTAAGTGAGTGAGCACACAGGCCAGGAGAAACCACAGTGGCAATCCGCAGAATACTGAGCAAATAAAATGGATGATTATTTTGAACCACTAAGTTTTAGGATGGCTCGTTACACAATAACTGTTAAGACATAATCTGTCTGAAGAAAAAGTGTATTAACATAAAACATGGTAGCCTAAGTGGATAAAAAGTAAAGGAAAGGCATTTAGGAATCTCTGCTACACCATCTAAGAAAAAAAAGACTCATAGACCCAAATATCAGGATCATGTAGCAGACTTATTCCTAAAGAGGAGCTGAAAACCTAATTTGAAGACACTAGCTATGAAGATTCTCCGATTTTCCTTAAAAATTCCATGCTCACCAAATGGCCTTCAGATAATAATTAGATTTCACACATACCTAATTATCAGTATGAGAACTGGTCTGTATGAAAGACATTTTCCCCCACTGTAAACCAATGGCATTCTAGTTTGTGTATTTAATATCTAGAGCTTAATCATTGGGGACATAGTAAAGAAATCAAATGTCTGGGCAGACAACAGAGTGGTGCCTACCCAAAGATCTAGGAAGTGAGCTTGAATTCGAAGCAGTGCCTTATGTTCTTGGTGCATGTTTCTGCCAAGCTTCAACATATATTAGGAAAAATTCTCCATAATATGTACCATGTGGGGGGCGCCTGGGTGGCTCAGTTGGTTAAGCGACTGCCTTCGGCTCAGGTCATGATCCTGGAGTCCCGGGATCGAGTCCCGCATCGGGCTCCCTGCTCAGCAGGGAGTCTGCTTCTCCCTCTAACCCTCCTCCTTCTCACTCTCTCTGTCTCAAATAAATAAATAAAATCTTTAAAAAAAAAAAAATATGTACCATGTGGGTAGTAAATAAGAACATAAACTCTATAGTCTTAGGTATGTGAGTGAAAAGTCCAGTGTCACCAACTGCTAGATAGGTGGTTTTCAACACTGATCTCAGACTTACTCTCTTTACCCCAAATCCAGTTTCCTTATCTGTAAAAGAGGGCTACTGAAAGGCCTGAATTAACAAATGAGGAGCTGATGAACTATGAAAATAAGATTAAACACCTTTCACTAGAAAGCCTGGTTGAAACATAAGCCGGCCTATAAGTAATGAAGAGCTTCCTACATTTTGTATGAAAAGTATAACTTACTCGAAGATGGTAAAAACATTCCAATTCCAAGGGTCTAAATGGCTAAAAAAAATAAGTTATTTTATTTAGGAAATGAAGTCATTCAGTAATATAACAAACCACCTTCCTTATCCCCCCACTCTAGAATTCCTAGTATTCAGACCTGACTGCTCCATTTTTTAACAATCCACAGTCCTAAATAAATAAATAAATAAAAACCTGTCAGCTAACCAAATTACAGAATAAATTTTTATCTTATCTAAGAGATTAAAGCACATGCTTTATTCTGCTCTCTTTGCCTATGAGTTTAGTTTTTTGTGGGTTTTTTTGTGTGTGTGTGGTTTTGGAGGTGGAGGGGGAATAAAATCTTTTTTAAAGTACAGCTGACAGGGGCGCCTGGGTGGCTCAGTTGGTTAAGCAACTGCCTTCGGCTCAGGTCATGATCCTGGAGTCCCTGGATCGAGTCCCGCATCGAGTCCCGCATCGAGTCCCGCATCGGGCTCCCTGCTCGGCGGGGAGTCTGCTTCTCCCTCTGACCCTCCCCCCTCTCATGTGCTCTCTCTCTCTCATTCTTGCTCTCTCAAATAAATAAATAAATAAAATCTAAAAAAAAAAATAAAGTACAGCTGACATACAATGTTAAGTTAGTTTCAGGTGTACAACTTAGTGATTTGACAAGCTTAAACATTATGCTATATTCACTACAAGTGTAGCTACCATCTGTCCCGTAACACTGGTATTACAACATCATTGACTATAGAATTGAGGGGTTTTTTTTGTGAGCTTAGTATTTTTTTTAACATTTTTTTTCCCTCTAGATTCCACATATAAGAGAGATCATTGGTATTTTTCCTTTCTGTCTGACTTACTTCATTTAGCATAATGACCTCAAGGTCAATCCATTTTGTCTCAAATGGCAAGATTTCATTTTTTTTTTTTTATGGCTGAGTAATATTCCTTTGTATATACACCACAATTTCTTTATCCATTCATCCACTGATAAACACTTAGGGTGTTTCCATATCTTGGCTATTGTACGTAATGCTGCAATGAACATGGGAGTGCATATATAATTTCAAATTAGTGGTTTTTAAAATTTGGATAAACACCCAGAAACAGTTGTTGGGTCATTTGGTAGTTCTATTTTTTTAAGTTCTTGAGGCACTTTCATACTGTCTTCCAGAGTGGCAGCACCAATTTATGTTTCCACCAACAGTGCAGAAGAGTTCACTTTTCTCCACATCCTAGGCAGCAACTCTTACGCTAGTCTTTTTGATAACAGCCATTCTAACACGTGTGGGGTGGGATCTCACTGGGGTTCTGATTTGCATTTCCCTGATGATTAAGGATGTATAGCATCTTCTCATGTTCCTGTTAGCCATCTATATGTCTCCTTTAGAAAAATAGCTATTCAGATCTTCTGCCCATGTTTTAGTCAGTTTTTTTTTTTTTTGCTATTGAGTTGTATGAGTTCTTTATAATTTGAATATTAGCCCCAATTGGATATATAATGTGCAAATATTTTCTCCCAAGTCAGTAGGTCACCTTTTTATTTTGATGTTTTCCTTTTCTCTGCAGAAGCTTTTGAGTTTCATATGGTCCCACTTGTTTATATTTGCTCTTGTTGCTTTTGCTTTCAGTGTTAGATTTAAAAAATCATTGCCAAGAACTATGTCAAGGAGCTTACCGCTTAGAAGTTTTATGGTTTCAGGACTTACGTTAAAGTCTTTAATTCATTTTGAGTTTATTTTTGTATATAACACAAAAACAGTGGTCCAGTTTATTCTTTTATGCTTTAGCTTACGCATTTGCCTACAGCTAATGTGCTATTTTTAACGAGTCTTCTTTACTTATGGAAAGCAGGTCGAACAAGAGTTAGCAATTAGTTAAAGAGCATGTAGTTCAAACAAACAGAAAAAGGAGTTTGTACTGTATAATCGCTAAGGATCCATCCTGGTCACGGTCCCTTTCTCAAAAAATTCAGTGTCTAGGAAAAGGGAAAATTTGAGGCAACAAATGTATTGATTGCATTACCATGCAATAATTGCCATCTTACACTAGACAAAATGGAGAGATGATCATTTCTACCCAGAACAAAGGAGACAGTGTTAGGCTATTATATCACATAGATAAAGACAGAAAACTATTTAACAATTAAAAGGTCACTGGCAACTTCTAAGATCCAGAGTCAAAGGGAAAAGTTACTTTGCATTGTGTTGCAAAGGGAACAAGGCAGGGAGCTGTAGAAAATCTCTTTGAGATTGATTAAGGTTGAAAAGGTTATATTGGAGAAATCAAAACCTGAGCAAATAGATGAGCATAGTGGTCTTCACACCCCTACAAAAGACAAATATTCATATAATGCACTTAAAGGGTAATCTTCAAACAAATTCACATAAACCAATTGGTGATTTAATGAATGAGTGAAAACAGAGGTTTCCTTCTCCAGACTTGTGCCAAGGGTCAGATTACCATAATACTAAGGATCACCATATACCATACACAATTTTGAAAAGATCTCTCTGTAATCATCTAAGAGAGAGAAAGTAATTCAAAATTTAACATAATTAAATGTCAGTCTTCTTCCATTTTTGCCAATTCAAAGTCACAAAAATTAATACCTAAGAACACTAGTAGCTCTGCTTTGTTCAGGGTAAATGATTAAATATCTTTGCTCCCAAACCAACTGCCTTTCCAGAACTGCTTGTGAATTCCAAAAACCCACATACTTCATCACAGAGAAAACAACAAAAACCAAAAAACCAACTATTTAAAAAAATTCGTTAGTGTTATAAGACTACAAAGGACACAGTTCCTTAATATTAGTGGAAAGTAGTAGGTTTGGAATACCAAAAATCTCTTCCTTTATTTTGGCATTTCAGATTTTTCAGATTTCTCCACATCCTAGTGGAGATTATAGTAAATCATCAGGAACCAAAGTATACAAAAAGTTTAATTCAAAAAGGATACAGCCCATATTCATGTTCCCTTCTAAGGTGAGAAAAGTCTCTTAAAAAGATTGCTTATTTCGAAGGGGAAAAGTTTGAAACTTAAGCCTGTTTTCTATTTTGTTGGCATTCTTAAATATAAATTGGGAATTATTACCGAGGATTTTAATTTAAACTTAAAAAAAGACATCATCCTTGTCAAGTTACCTAATCCAAATTCACTTTAGTTACAAGAGTGAACTCTATTTAACAAAACAAGTCTGTACAGGAGCAGAGTTAAGATGTGCACTCCTATTTAAAAGTACAGTCTGCTGAAAAACTCCAGATAAAACAAGTTTATGTGTAACTCTTCTGTGGAGCTGAAGAAAAAGCAGCCTTACTTTAAAAGCTCAAAGGAACTGACTTTTCTAACCTCACTGCTCATTTCTCGGACAGGTGCATCCTTTGCCTAAAGTGCTCCCTCGATCAAGCCCCCTCTCAGAAAAGGTGTCTCCTACACACAATTTATTTCGTTGCTATAACATTTGGTTTCTAAGCCAGAAAGGGATTCCTTCTGAGCGGAGAGGATAAAGCACAAGAAAAAGGGAGGATCAGGCTGTTTCATTGATCGACCAATTCAGGTTCTCACTTGGAGATCCTGTTTAAACACACATCTCTAAAACACCCCAGTGTTTGGTGTCACAGGACAAGGGGATCTCTTGGGATAAACCAGACGAGGTACTGAAGATTTAGTAGTTGAAACTACACAGGCAGCAGCTCCGGATTCTTATCAAAACAATAGCGAGTGGCACATGTCAGGCAGCCCACATGCGCAGGGGGATAAAAAGAGGAGACTGGCTGAGGCTGGAGTTGAACTTGTCTTAACCCCCTCCCCCTTCAAACACCGCCGCCCTTGGGGCTACGCGAAAGTGATAACTAAGGGCGCCCAGCGCCCCGCTCTCTCCCCCTTCTCTCCACCCCGCCCCCCCACACCCCCGCCCGAACCCGACTTCTTCCTCACCAAGGTCTCCCGGAGGCGGAGACGCTGAGTTCTCCGGGGCCGGGAGTTAGTCACCAAGAAGAGGTGGTGACAGAGCACTCAGCTCGCGTCGCACACTCCGAGGCCTAGCCGCACCGGACGGAGAGGCCGCCAGTGGAGGCTCTCGTGTCGCGGGCCCCACTGCCCCTGGCCCGCCAGGGAGCCCCCTCCTTCCCCGAGTCTCAACTCCGCTCCCTCCCTTCCTCCCTCCCTCCCCTCCCCTCCCTTAGGCAGCTCCAACGTCAGGCTCCACTGTCGGCCGAGGAGACGAGCCCAGCCCGGCCGTTTCCTGCCCCCGGGGGCGGGGATTCCCTCTCCCGGCCGGGGGACCGGGGCCCCGTGCCGCTGACCCGAGCGGGGATCCCCTCGGCCGCCGGGCGGGGATCCCGGAACTGGCCCCGGAGTGCGCGTGTGGCCGAGGCGGGGAGGGGCGAGGCGGGGAGTTTCCGCTGTTTGGCGGCCGGCCGGCAGCCGCGGCTAGAAGCGGTCCCCACGGCCAGCCGAGGACCCCAGCTTCCTCGGCCCCGGCCCGCACTCCCCACGCGCGCCACGGCCGGTCGCGCCGCCCGGGGACCCCGCGCAATCACCGGGTCGGGCTCGGGGGACAGAGAAACGCGGGCCCGCGGCCAGCCGTCACTTTCAAGTCGCCCCGCCAGAAGCCCAAGGCGAGGAAAAGGAGAGAGACAAAAGGACGCTGGGGAGGGAGTCCCCACACTCCCTCGCACCCCCCGCGCCCGGCCCGGCCCTTACTCGTAGTGGCGGAAGATCTCGTTGGTGACTTTACAGTAGAAAACTTCCTCGTCCGGCCGCAGGTCCGCGGGCGGCTTCTGTCTCACGAACGGCTTTCGGTGTAGCAGCGGCATCTCCTGTCCGCCCGCGGGCTCACCCGGACCCTTGGCCGCCCGCGTCGGCCCCGCTTCCCTATCAAAATTGGAGGGAAAGGAAAGCCGGTAAGGTGGGGAGCGCTCGGCGGCGGCGTGGGCCAGTCCGCGCGCCGGGGGAAGCTCGACTGCCTTTTGTGTGACTGACGCGCCCACGGCTGCCACCGGAGCCGAGGTCGCTCCTGCCGCTACTGGGGTGTTGAGCGAGCCGAGCCGCCGCCTCTGCCCTCCCAGCGCGCCCCACCTCCGCACGCCCGGCGGCCGGCTCACAATGGGGCCGCACGCCCCGCCGCGGGCGGGCGGTGCGGGAACCGCGGCGGCCCCCTCCCCCAGCGCCGGCTCCCAGCCCGCCGCCGCCGCCGCCTCGGGCTCGCAACGTGCTTGGCGCGCAGCCGGCCGGCCAGACGCCGCGAGGAGCTCGCTGCGGGCGGACCCCGGCGCCGCTCCGCTTTGTTCCCCAGCTCGCTTACACTTCCCTGCCGGCGCCGGCCGGCTCCCGAGCGACCACACGGAGCCCCTCACCTGCGAGCACGCCGACTGCCACTTCTCCACCTTTTCAACTACAAAGGCAGCGAGGGGAGTCTCTGCCCTCCCGGGGGGTCGCTTCTCGCCGGCCCCGCCGCGCCGCCCGCCGCCGCTTCTCCCGCTGCCACGGCCTGGCTCCGCGCGGGGGATCGCGTCCCACCGCCACTTCCCCGCCTCTCGGAGCTCCTGGGAAGTTTCTGATCTACTTTCGGCTCAGAAGGAGGAAGAGCTGTTGGGAGGAGCTTTTCACTTCTCGCTTCTACCTTTTTATTGGCTACTCGATGACTTTTACAGCCTGTCACTGATACAGGAAGAGACGGCGGAGAGCCTGGGAGAGCTACATTATTAATTAATGGAGCAACCCCTTGTGTAGAATCAGAAGCATCCTCCATGTTTGAGATTATCAGCCAAGAGATCTAGGGAAGGCGCTGGGGTTTCATAAACACATGGCTAACAAAGTAAAGCCTTCATCTTCAAGTCTGGCACCATCGCTTGGTTTCACGGTGGGAAAAGGATTCCAATTAAGATTTAACTTTTATTTTAAAGATGGGAAGAGAAACGAGGAATAAAAAATAGAAAGTATTTTGATATTTAACTCCAAATTAGAATTTTCATGTCTAAAAAAATATTTTGCTTGTGTAAACATCCTCCTTGAAAAGAAAATACCTTTCTTGACAGCAGTTCTCGTTAACATTTAAAGAGGGCAACTCAGTCAAAGATTAGAAGAGGAAAAGACCAAAAAAGTATGTTAGAAAATGTCATCATGCCTGTAGGACCCCCACATATTTAAAACTGAAAAAACACACCTTTAAAAAGTAATATTTGTAATACGCCACTGAAAATGTTTTGCAAAGTATCAATATTCAATTCAATCATACAGAATTTTAAGGGTTATGGATTTACTACTGAATTTCCCCTAAAGCAACTTTCCCATATCCACAATTTCCATTTGTGAAACTAATTTTAATGCACATAGTACATGTGACTTTTGAATTAAAAGGAATTTTTGAAACTACAAATAATTTCAAATGTTTGCCAGCTTTGTTTTAAATTGTCTTTTTTGCTACTGCCCTTGACATTTGCTTATTTGTGGATTAACATGTAAGAATGAATCTATTAGAATGATAGGTTTGAAGAACAGTCATTCAACGAAGGACATAAGTACCAATACTGAAATGATCACAGTTATAGAAACAATGTGGGATCATCTTTATATCTTCAAATTAAGTACATGTGTACATTGGAGCAGAAAATGTAAGGAATCTATTCAAATTGCAAGAGTTATAATTTTTTAACTTCTTTCAAGACACTTTTATGGCAGCTAGCAAAATAAAATTTTGTGGAAGACACAATATACTTTGAGTGTTTTAAAAATCATTAATAAAATTAATGCACCTTACTGTATGGATATAGAAGTCACAGAAGCTTGGAAATGTTCTCAGTACTAACTATTCTTTAGTCTGGATAAACTCTTCAAAAAATTATGCACTCATTTAAACTGGTCTTGTACTTGAGTGACAATTTAGAATTCCCTAAAGTATTTAATTTTCCAGGTGAAAAATTTAGAACCCATAAAGGTAATCTCAAAAGAGGATCATGGAGGATGGATAAATTTATAAGTGCTAATGAGGCATCACTCTCACAATTCAAAACCCCAACTTAACTGTTAAGCTAAAAACAGAGGAAATTTTCTCTGAATATATAATATTTGTATTTCTTAAAGCTCACTATTTTTTTTAAGTTTTTATTTAAATTCCAGTTAACATACAGTGTAATATTATTCATGAGAGACAGAGGGAGAAGCAGGCTCCCCGCGGAGCCCGATGAGGGACTCGATCCCAGGACCCTGGGATCATGACCTGAGCCGAAGGCAGACGCTTAACCGACTGAGCCACCCAGGCGTCCCTCATACAGTGTAATATTAGTTTCAGGTGTACAATATTATGATTCAACACTTCCATACCTCACCCGGAGTCTTAGAGCTCACTATTTGATAAGGTGTTAAAATTTTGTTAAAATCATGATCAAAAATGTTGATTTTATTTTTATTAAACACAAATTTTTAAACAATTGGATTCTTTTTAGTACTAATTTAAAATTGAAATTTTATTCTACTTGATCATAATACTATTTCCCTACTACCATATGCAGATTTCAATACTGTCATACCATCATAACTCAATTCTCTGAGTTACATACATAGGATTTATTTTAATGATTTGTGATATTTAATAATGTTATATAGTTGTTCATTGTTAATTCACAATAATGTAAGTTTAGTAAATTTTAATTAACATATTAGTTTAGTTTTGGTGTATTTATACTGCTTGATCAAATTGATAGCCTTTCTAAGTTACCTCAAAATAATACTTCTTTTAAAGTTATCCTACACATTTATCACTGAAAGCTTACCTACTGTATTTATTTCATATTTTGGTATCATGATTACTTCTTTATTACTACTTCTAAGCTTTTGAGAATGAAAAGCTCATTGCTATTTCAGGAGGTAGTTAAGGATACTGTCATGAAATAAGACTTTGTGTAAGAAAAAATGGGAAATATTGTAAACTGAAAATTAAAGTATCACATAAAAAAGAAAACAATGAAATTAAAATCATTTAATTTTTTAACAATTTAACTTACTTAAACATATATCAGGCTTTTCTTATGTGCTAAGACACTACTAGCTCCTGGGATACACTATAAATGTATCCTGGCCTTAAAAATTGTATAATCTGGGGCACCTGGATGGCTCAGTCGGTTAGCCGTCAGACTCTTAGTTTCGGCTCAGGTTATGATCTCCAGATTGTGGGACTGAGCCTGCATCGGGGCTCCGGGCTCAGCATGGAGTCTGCTTGGGATTCTCTACTTCTCCCTCTCCCTTTGTCCCTTCCGCTGCTCATGCTCTCTCACTCTCCCTCAAATAAATCAAATAAAATATTTTTTTAAAATGTACATCTTACAGGAAAGACAACAAAAACAAGAATTGTGTGAGTACTAATGATCATGAATAATAGAATGCAAAAAGAGAAGTAGAAAAGATTAGAAGAAAATATAGAAGGAGGACCCAGGATCTGTCTCAAATGAAGTCATCCACGGGGCATGATTTGAAAGACAACAGAAAGCTCGTGTTCCAGCATTTCCTCACAGCTCCCAGGATGCAGCCCCCCCCCACCCTCCCTCAGTCATCCCTTTGGGTGAAGACACCAGTTGCCCCTGCTTAAATGTAAAATGTAAATATGCAAGTTAGGCAGGACATATATTAGCCTAATATCAAGATATAGTTTAATATTTGAGAAAGCATACTGCCTTATGTATGTAAAAACAAGACAAATCTATGAAATACGTATTTTAAAAGCTTGAGCTAGAATACTTTTCCTGTCATCTATTGACTGATTAAGAAAGGCTTTATTTAGGTGGCTTGGTGACACAGTAATTAGTTAGAGCTGAAAGAATTGTTTGGGAACTCTTAATTCTCTCATTTTGCAGCTGAGGAAACTCAAGCTCAGGAAATAAAATCTAGGCATCTTGACTCTGTCCAGTCTGTTTAGACCACACTGCTTTTCCCCTTGAATTTGATAATATCTAATTTTCTTGTATACCCATCTCACACTGAATCTATAAGTGAGCTAAAATACCATTCCAAATCCTTCCCAAACTGCTAAAATGTGTAAGGGGATAAAGCTGTATTACTCATGATCAGAGATAATCATTTATTTTTGAGAATTATCCAGGAATTTATCTTTGAGAATGGGGATAATGAGAATCCTAACTTTGAAGAGCTGACGAGTCCTATCTCCCTGTTTCAGTTAACACATCTAACAAATATAAACACTTTATATCCCTTACCTCTAAGGAGCAGTTATTAAAGTACTTAAGTATAGCTGCCCTGAGCTCTTCTGAGAAAGAGGTCTTAGAAGTATATACAAGGGATATTTTCAACTTTGTAACTCTTTTCCTCAATACCTGTATCTGACATCAGTCTCAACTCTTTATGTTCTCTTAATGTCTTCCTCACTAATTCATGGCATTTGACTTATAAAAAATTTCTATGTGAAGCAATGAACATGTTTTCCTTAATATCTGAAACCACTGGCCTCGTGTTAGGATAATGGTTCTATACCTTAGCTGCCCATTGAAATCACCAGAGGGGTTTTTGAAAAACACTGATGCCTGAGCCATACATCAGGCCAGTTAAAACAATATCTGGGGTAGGGACCCAGGCATTGGGAGTTGAAAAATCTACTCAGGTGATTCTAATATCCTGCCAAAGTTGAGAACTATGCTTAGAGGCAATTGGATGCTAACATGGTAATGTTGGCAAATTTGGGATGCATTTTTTTTTTTATTCAACCCTTTGTGATTAAAGTCATGAATTATGGGATGGTAATAGCAGTAATACCAGTTGAAAGAGTAGTCTATGGCCATCATCATTATCACAATAGTTTACATTTAATGAATGATTATAGCTTGTGAAGCATTGTGCTACCTAAGGGCTTTAAATGAATCATCTCGTGATTCTCACAAAAAACTAAGTATTATTTATCATTTCCATTTTACAGATGAAGCTGTTGAGGCTCAGAGAGGTTAATTAAGTAGCATACTCAATATCATACAGCCCAGAAGCAGAAAAACCCAAATTATCAACTCCAAAGTCCACGCTCCTTACTACTATTCTATATTTCATGGGACTGATTTGGTAATCTAGCTCAGATATAAATTGAAACAGGGAACTTGATCTTATGCACTAGACAATTTAGAACTTGTAATGATTAAGAATGTATGTTAATCATAAAAGTACTAGAGGAAAAGAAAAGTACTAGAGGAGTCCATGGAGAATTCTAAAAATTGTCTCAGAGTAGGGAAAGCCTAAGTATAACACAAAGCCCATCTATAAAAATAATTCTATAAAATAAAAATTAAAAATTTTTGCATGACAAAAGCTACCACAAAGTTGAAGACAATTATCAAACTGGGAAAAAATTACATATTTGCAACTCACTGGCAAAGGGCTAATTTCCCTAATACATAAATAATTTCCTATTGCCTTATTGTATAACAACCCAAGAGAAACAGAAAAGGAAATACAAATGGCTTTAAAATATATAAAAATATTCTTAACCTCACTCATCATAAGAGAAATGCAAATTAAAACTACACTGAGATGACATTTTTCATCCTTCGGATTTGCAAAGATCACCATCATTTGTTGGTAAGTCTATGGGGAAACTGGCACAACCTCTATGAAGGGCAAGTTGACAATATTTATTCAAAATTACAAATACATCTCTAGGAATGTATTACATTACAAGTAAATACTTGTAAGTACCTTACAAGTTCCATCTCTAGGAAGATATCCACAAATATATTTGAATATAAGACTATTTTGCTTTGTTAGGAATAGACTAATATTAAAATTAAATTAAATATTTTAAAATTAGTGGAAATACCCATAATTAAGTAAATGATGTGTCCATACAATGGGATAGCATGCAGATGTAAGAAAGAATGAGGAAGTTGAAAAGAAAAGAAAAATATGTATGGGGAGTTTAATATGTATATGCATTTTCTTGATACATAAGATGCATCTGGAAGGATATATAGAAAAATAACACACTGGTTCCCTCTGGGAGAAGATTTGCCAGGGGACAGGAATAGAAGAGAGACTTCTCACAGTAGAAATATGAATAAAAATGTGTAAGATACAGAGATTAGATGGTCAGGAGGCAGGTTGGGACAGAGAGCTGATGTAATATAATAAAGTCTCACTCACAACTGGAAATAAGTTTAGAACTGCAAATAAAAAGTACAAATGTCTATGTTAAATATTTTACAGGGCCTAGCATAGTGCCTTTCCCATGACAGGAGTTCAACACACTTTTGTTGGATGAATAATGGTTAGATGGATATATAAAACACAAATTTAATTAGATTACAGTGAAAGAAATAGAGTTGAATGGATGGCTGCTTTCATCTTATTGTGGAGATAGAATTTAGATTATATGTTACCAAAAAAAGTCTCTCTAGAATGTTTATGTTAATAATCAGTTATATACCAATTTACAGATCAAATCATACTATGTTCAGTCAAATAGCTTATTAGTGTTTTTAAAAAGACATAGAAAGAACAAGTAGAAGGTTTTAAAGTGTGAAATAGAGGGTTCTTTTTCTTATTTTTACCAACTGCAAAACTAATTTTTAAGTTTTAGTTTCTCTGTAAACTAAAACTAGCTATCTGTAAACTAGCCATCAGATAAAAGTTGCACTAATATTTATCATCTCATTTACTGACTAATTTCTGTTAATACTGGAGTATAAAATACTGGAATATATTTTGTTTCTCTTTTACTTTTCCTTTATTGCTCAGGCTATAACCTACTCTCAGATATCATTTTAAGTATTGCCATACAATTTTAAAAATCTTTTTAAAAATCTTTTAAAAAATATATACTACAATGCCTGGAACACAGCAGGCCCTCAAAATATAATAGTATAATAGTAATAGTGTATAATAGCATATAATAGTATAGAAAAGTATTATGATCTTTCACTTTTGTAATACTATTTCTTATAATATTTAAGTAATATTTATAATAGTCAATTTGTAATGTTTATAATTAGGACCATATCTTTTTTTAACCAATTATCTTATGTGATGGAAGCATGGTATTAGTATTATAAATACTGCAAGTTTGATACCAATTAACTAACCCCATATTTTATGTATCTATAGACTACCTGGCAATTATGGATGAAGAAAGAGGATTAAGACTTAAAATTCAGACACCAGTTTTGAACAGATCGCTAAATTCTAATCTAAGAATTCCTGCTGAAGCATGTTCTAATGCTACAGTGCCTATAAGCGAACATATTTAGGGTTTTCTCCCTTTTATTTCAGTTGCCATCATTATACCTCGGACCCAAGAGACAGGTTACTACCTTATTTTCTCTAGTCTAAATGTTTAGGTCAAAACACCCATCTCTTATTTCCTTAACTGAAATTTCACTCTAAGCTACAAGCAAACTGTATCTCAATAACTTCTTAGCATCTAGACACTACATACCTGACATCTAGAAACCAGTTTATCTACCAGAGCAAGCATTTTGCCTATTTCAAGAATAAAATACAAATACTAAACATCTTTCTTTTTCCCATTTCAAATTTCCCTCTTAAAAGAAAGACCTCACTCTCAGTTCCAGTGTTGTAGGCAGAATAATAGCCCCCAAAGAAGCCCACAGCCTATTCCTTGGAAACTGTGAATGTGTTATCTTACAAGGCAAAAGAAATTCGAAGATGTGATTAAGGTTAAGGACCTTGATGGGGAGGTATTCCTGGATTATCTAGGTGGGCCCAATCAAATCACTTGAGTCCTTAAAAGTGAAGTTTTCGTGAGTGTGGTCAGAGACAGATGACGTAAGTGAAGAAAGGCGAGAGAGATGTTGCTGGTTTGGAATAGAAAAAAAGAGGCCACAAACCAAGGAACTCTGTAGTCTCTAGAAGCTGGAAGAGAGAGGGGAAGATTCTCCCCTAGAGGCTTCCAGAAAGGAACCTAGACTACCAACACCTGTTTTTGCCCAGTGAGACCTGTGTTGGACCTCTGACCTATCACTAAGTTTCTGGTAATTTGTTAGGGCAGCAATAGAAAAATACATCCACTTCTCAGTCTGAAAATAACCTTAATCCTCAGCTGATTTTCAAGGCAGTAGTGACTGACACCTTTGAACTTCAATGAATGATTTAGCTCTTTCAAGCTGAGGTTATTAGCAACTCCTTAAGTTTTCTGAAATGATTCATCCAGTTCTACCCCTTCAAGTTGCAAAAATTCATGTAGTCATTTCATAATGCCTCATTACCTTAACCATACACAGCCGTAACATACATAGAGTCAAGAGTTATCATGTATATAACAAGAGGATGATTATAAGTGGACAAAGACTTTTTTCTCTTCATTAGATTGGATCTCCCCAGATCTCCTTGGGGATCTTGCTCAGTCAATCATCTTCCCTCTATCTAATATCAAGCTCTCCACTACTGAGATCTCTACCCTTAGTCTATAATCTAGTCCAAGTCTCTTCCCTTGGGGGGAAATTTTTAAGTTCACCTCTCTTTATCTTCAGCATTGTTTCTCATCTTTTCTTAACCAACATTTAAAAAGGAAACCTATGCTCCTCATTTCTATTTCTTTATTTCTCAACCCTCCATAGTCTCCCTATACTCCCCTAAAGCTGCTCTTGATTCTGACACCCTAATTGCCAAATCCAATGGACTCTCGCCCAGAAAGAGTCCACCTTATTCACTCTGTTCCTTGATATCCTCTCCTACCTTGGTCTCTGTGACACACTCTCCCCTGGTTCTCCTCCAACCCCTCCAACTTTCCTGAGTCTCCTTGGCATCACCTCTTCCTCCTCAACTTATTTCCTAAACCTGATATATCTCATCTTTCTTGCATCCATTCTTCTCTCTCATCACTCCTCAGGGAAGCCTCCTCTAAATCAACATCTCCTCCTGACTGCATAAACTGCCCCATTCTCATTGGATATGATGTTCTCTAGGGTCCTCTTGTTTCCTTAGGGACTCTACCATAGCACCTTGAAGGTTTTTGAGATGAGGAATGACTCATCAAATTGACCTTTTATAAAGATTAATCTGGGTGGGGTATGTAGGACTGGCTGGATTGAGTAGACCTGGAGGCAGAGAAACCAATTGAGAAGGCATAGAAGTACCAGTACGGAATGACAACAGCCTGAATTATTGCCCTGGCAATGGATGGAAAGGAAGAAAAGCCAGGAGAAATATTTCAGTGGAAGTATTTAAGGCCAGTACTTGATGACACATTAAGGAAGGAGAGGAAAAGTCAGAGATGACTCAGAAATTTCAGGTCTGGGAGACTATAAAGGTAACAACATCATTTTTTTTTTTAAGATTTTATTTATTCATTTGAGAGAGAATGAGATAGAGAGAGCATGAGAGGGGGGAGGGTCAGAGGGAGAAGCAGACTCCCTGCCGAGCAGGGAGCCCGATGCGGGACTCGATCCAGGGACTCCAGGATCATGACCTGAGCTGAAGGCAGTCGCTTAACCAACTGAGCCACCCAGGCACCCAAGGTAACAACATCATTAACAGAAATGGGGTAACCAGGTATAGAAATAGGTTTGTGAGGAAGCTGAAGCATTTAATTTTAGATATGGAACATGAAAGTGGAGATGCCCCATTGAGGGAAGACTGGGCTCTGTAATCAAAAGAATCAAGGAACAATTTCCAGCAATAGGATAACAAAAGCTGCTAAAGTTGATGATGTAGGCCCTCCCCACCTCAATCCACAGTTTTGCTTTCCACAGTTTCAGTTACCCACAGTCAACCGCGGCCCAAAAGCAGATGATCCTCTTCCTGAAGAATCATTGGAAGTTCAATAGTCGCCTAATGCCAACCAAGCTCTTTCGCCTCACCTCACCTCATCAAGTAGGCATTTTATCATCTCACATCATCACAAGATGGGTGAGCACAGTATAATAAGATATTTTGAGGGAGAGAGACCATATACACATAACTTTTAATCTAGTATATTATTATAATTGTTTTATTTTATTATGACTTATTGCAGTTACTGTGCCTAATTTATGAATTAAATTTTATCATCTCCTACCTCATTTGCTCCCTTATTTTGGGCTGCTAACACATGCAAGCCCACCCTATCTTTAAAAAACTTTTTTCCTTCGCTTTGATTTCCTCAGAGCTTCCTATGACCTTATTACTCTTTTTTTGTGTGTGCTACTAAGTAATATAAACTTTACAACTAGATGTAGTCTTGATAGTGGCTTGAATTCCTCCTAGAGCTGTTTGTGTTAGCATGTCTTATAAGTTTATGTCAGAGTCTCGAAAATGTGCGTTTCTGCAGGGCAAAAGGCATATAGTAAATTAATCATAAAATGTTTTCAGCTATGACTAATCAAGAAATAGTTGTGAGATTTGGGATGCTGACTTCTGAGAAACAATAAATAATATAATACTTCTTTGCCATTAGCTGTTTCCGAGGAGTTAAAATTCTAAATGCACATAGAGTTTCACGTAATGGATATCTCTTAGTCATAAGTCAGGATTTTTCTGATATCTATAACAAGAGCAATTACACTCATTTAAGCCCATAAGTAAGAGTCTTGGGCAATCCCTATGGCAATGAATGTAGATGTTCGCATGAGAAACAGGCAGTCAAGTTTTAAACTTAGAAGGCACCATGAGAACACTACTTTTTTCCATTATTAATTTAGATATAATCAATCTTCAGTAAAGTTATTTGTTATAGAGATTTCCAACAGGAATGTTGACAGTGCTTTTCCCTCTATACTCTATACATACACTTACATTTCTCCTTCTATCCTAAAAATCTACCTTTTAGCCCTGATCCACTATAGTTGCCTTCTTAATTGATGAAGTTAGAGAAAATGTCAGAATGTGATGCTATGAGTTGGATCCAAGAGCTAAAGAACAAAATATTTTACAACTTAAATTAATTTTTATAACCAACTTTTAGAAAAAGTTATTTTTATAATTTCACAAAAATAAAATATGTCTTTTATGTCATCCTAACAAAACTAAGGCCCCACAACTAGAAAACTTTCAAAAAAATTTAAAGATTGAGATTTGCAGGTAAAGCAAGTTTATTCCTCACAGTTAAGTATAAAAATTCAATTAAAAACCATTTAGAGAGGGGCGCCTGGGTGTCGCAGCCAGTTGAGTGTCTGACTCTTCGTTTTGGCTTTGGTGGTGATCTCAGAGTCGTGGGATCAAGCCCATGTCTGGCTCCACGTTCAGCTTGAAGTCTGCTTGGAATTCTCTCTCCCTCTGCTCCCCCCCCCCACTCTCTCTCTAAAATAAATAAATAAATAAATAAATAAATAAATAAATAAATCTTTAAAAAAAAATCATTTAGAGGGCGCCTGGGTGGCTCAGTTGGTTAAGCGACTGCCTTCGGCTCAAGTCATGATCCCGGAGTCCCGGGATCGAGTCCCGCATCAGGCTCCCTGCTCAGCAGGGAGTCTGCTTCTCCCTCTGACCCTCCCCCCTCTTATGCTCTCTCTATCTCATTGTCTCTCTCAAATAAATAAATAAAATCTTAAAAAAAAATCATTTAGAAAGCAACTACTTGGTATAAAGCACTTTGCCAAGCACTGAGCTTAATATTTAAATATAATATAAGAAAGTCATAATGGCTCGGCTTAAAGGTTTGTGTTACAAACATGTCTAGAAATACATTTTATATTGTTATTCTCATTTTATAGATAATAAGGCTGAGGTTTAGCAGAGTAAAGAAATTGTTCAAGTTCCCACAGTCTGCCAGTGGTAGAGCTGGGATGTGAATTGAGATTGATTAGATGTCAAAGTCTATTCATCCAGCAAATATTTCTAAGTGCTTTCTATATGCCAGCCACTATTCTAGAGACATGGGCTACATTAGGGGAGAAAAGAGAAGATCCCTGCACTCTTGGTGTTTATACTCATTAGCTGACAACTCCTCTGTCTTCTCTCCTGCTGGCCACCCCCCCTCACACACATCCACCCACCTACACACACACACGTACTCTCCCAAGATTAACCCTTCTACCTAGGTTGTTGATTTTATCATCTTTATCGTAAATCTCCTTTGAAGCCTGGCTTAATCAGTTATTGCCTCTTCCACTGGATCCATTCAACTACATTAACTATATACAGGTCTCATCTTGAAAAATGCCTCTACTTGTCCTTACTTCCATTCTTTTTTCTTGCTCCACACCATCCTCCACATTCCACAGCACTCATACTCTCTAACCCTCTGCTACCTGGTTTTCCTTCCACAGGTTGTTTGCAGTCCTCATGCCTCTTGATTTGTCCACGACATTTAATGAGGCTGGCCACTCCTAGAAACTCCTTCCTTGATTGCTGAGAAGTCACCTTATGCTGGCTTTGAATGAATGGTGTTTCTACATCCATAAAATTATCTTTAAGAAGAAATAACATCTCCTGTGAATAATGTCATCACAGTGATACATTGAATAAGTCAGAAAATCAGCTTATTTTTTCTTGAAATCATCTAGAGGAATTTTTTCTTTTCATTTTTTTAAAAGATTTTATTTACTTATTTGACAGAGAGAGAGAGCACGAGTGGGGTGAGGGGCAGAGGGAGAAGCAGACTCTCTGCTGAGCAGGGAGCCTGTTGCCGGGTTTGAGCCCCAGACTCTGGGATCATGACCTGAGCCAAAGGCAGATGCTTAACCGATGGAGCCACCCAGGTATCTTTTTTTTCATGTTTTTAAGATCATTCTTTTCAAACTTTTTTTTTTAACTTTTTATTTTTTTAGAGAGAAAGAGAGAGCACGCACATGAGTTGGGGGAGAAGGGTAGAGGGAGAGAGAACATCTTTAGCAGGCTCCACACGCCAGAGCCTGACATGGGGCTCAATCTCACAACCCTGAGATCATGCATGACCTAAGCCAAAACCAAGAGTCAGACGCTCAACTACTCAAGGGACTGAGCCACCCAGGCGCCCCTAAGATCTTTCTAATACAAATAAGATGATACATATTTATATTCATTGTATCATGTATTTCAGTGGAAAGCAGAGATAACTCCAACTGACATAAAAGTCGGACACAATTTCTGCCACTCAGAAGATGACTCAGAACTACTTCCTTACTCAAGACACACTCAGAAGCAGATATAAGAATTTTAAAAGCCTGGATTTGAAGTCATTTAATGTTAGGACAAAAAGTCCCACATAAATCAATTGTATTATAGCCCCATAATAAGTGTTTATTACAGCGCCTCTAAATTATTAAGAAAAGATAAAATTACGTCCAATATACTAGTAAGGAGTCTGAGAATGCATACAGTGTGTATTTTATATATGTATATGTGTATATATATGTGTATACATATGCACACACATTTTTACCCTTTCCATTGCAAAATACGTAGAACAGTACACAAAAGAAGTACACAGCCTAAGGAATTATCACAGAAAACACTGCCTAGGTAAAGAAAGAGAACACAGTGCATACCCTAATATTTATGAGATTCATCTATGTTGTTACACATAGCTGTAGTTTATTCATTTTTGTTGCAACATGGTATTCTATACATTCACCATAATTTATCCATTTTTCTGTTAATTAAAATTAGGTTGTTTGCAGTTTTTGTCTATGAATATTCTTGTACATGCGTCTTGGACATGTGAGTGTATAGATAGCAATAGAATATTGGGTCATAGCATATACATATTTTTAGCTTCAGTAGGTAGTCAAATCCTCTTCCAAAGTGGTCATACAAATTGGCACTCCCACCAACAACATTATATAAGTTCCAGTAACTGTATATCCTCACTAATACTTAGTATTGCCTTTCTTTGTAGCCATTCTGGTGGCTATGTAGTAATATCTCATTGTGGCTTAAATTTGCATTTTCCTGATTGCTAATGAGGTTAATTATACTTTTATATGTTTATTGGCCATTTAGATTTTTTCTTTGTGGATATCCTCTTTACATTTTATTTTATTATTTTTTTAAAGATTTTATTTATTCATTTTAGAGAGAGGGAGAGAGACAGAGAGAGCACAAGCAGGGGGAGAGGCAGAGGGAGAAAGAGAAGCAGATTCCCCGCTGAGCAGGGAGCCCAACACAGGGTTCGATCCCAGGACCTGGAGATCATGACCTCAGCTGAAGGCAGACACTTAACGAACTGAGCCACCCAGGCACCCCTCCCCTTTACATTTTAAAGGATTTTGATATTAAGTGGTTAAAATAAACAGAATGAATTTTGTTAAGTGGAAAGGGGACAAAGAACAGTTACTAAAGTTCTTTAATTTTGCTCTTGGGCTCTCTGAACAAGGCAAGAAAAGACCAAAAGCTGCTGTACAGCAATGGAGAGTTATTATTTCTGTGGAGTGAGCTTCAGGCCAGCAAATAGAGGGAGAATATTATCTTCTCAATAGGTTTTGGAGAAATTTATGTTTCA
Source organism: Neomonachus schauinslandi (assembly GCF_002201575.2). Classification (NCBI taxonomy): domain Eukaryota; kingdom Metazoa; phylum Chordata; class Mammalia; order Carnivora; family Phocidae; genus Neomonachus; species Neomonachus schauinslandi. Next base: position 60,932,373 of record NC_058411.1, on the reverse strand, counting down.
AAATATAATATGCAAGTTTTGTGAAGTCTAAAGGAGCAGGGAGGCTAAAACCAGAGGGACCCTGCTCTATCACATTTCCTTTTAAGCCTCGGGATCCAGAAGGCATTAGTTCAAAGAATGGAGTCAATCAGTTTCTAGGGTGTCTAGTGGGTTTTGATAGCAGCAGAGAGTCTCATAACCAGAAAGAATATTTTTGAGAGATTGCAAGCCTAACATTGGAAGCCTTCCCCCAGTCTAAAAGTGAAGCTGCAGTGGGGGCTGAAATGGGAGGGACAGCTAACTGCTGGTTGATCATATATGGGAAATTCACAAATATAGACAAGTTTCATTTCCCCTTCATGTCAGATTACTGAGGCTTTTTGTAAATTCTGTTCTATCAAATGACAAGAATCCCTTATTTGCAAGACATCTCTACAATAGTTAGGGATAATAAATCATGCTAGAGAAACAACAGGCTGTTGCAGAAAGCAAATGTCTTTTATGACTGGGATTTTAAATTTCTCTTTGGCCTATAAAGCCTTGAGAAACAAAAAGTTTCCTCATCTATAAAGAATGGAGATAGATTCCAGGCTCATAACTCTAAGGCATACATAATCCATAGTATCTAATCCACTCTAGAAAATAGAATGCTACAGAAAGCTTTATTATTCATTTTACAAAGTTAGCATAACCCTGAGAACAAAATCTGAGACACATAGTACACAAAAAAAGAAAACCACGGGCTAATATCACTTAGGAAAACTGATGCAAAAAAAATCTTAAATAAAATATCAGCAGTCGAACCCAGTAGTATATTATTAGAATAACACACCCTAACTGAGAAGGGCTTATTTTGAGAATGTATAGATGGTTCAACATTAAGAGATCAATAAATAAATTTCACTACAGAAATGCATCAAAACAGTAAAAATCCAAGATTGCTTTGAGAGAGAACATTGGGAAAATTCAATGTCTGTGCCTGGTTTGTAAAAAACAAAAGTATAAACAAAACCACAATAAAACATAAACAGCAAATTTCAAACCTAATGTTAAAACTTCAGTTACGCTTTCATCAGAATCAGGAACAATAAAAAAATCCCTGCTATTGTTGCTATTATTTATATCTGTTCAGGAAGCTAGCTCATAAATGAGACAAGACAAAGAACAAGATATAGCTACTTTAAAATAAGAGAAATGTATCATTATGTGTGGATGGTCTAATTGTCTGGAAAAACCAGGAGTCAACGACAAAAACTATTACCACTAATAAGAGAGGTTCAGAAAGATGTTTGGTTAAAAGATAACTTTCCTCTGCAGTGGCCATTTGGAGAATGTAAGAAAGATCCCATTCAAAAGAGCCCAGATTGAGGCCTTTGCCTTGGTACTTCTGCTTGAAATATTTCGCCTCCAACCTCTGTGTGTCTGCCCCTCTCTCATCATTCCTTTCTCTTCTCAATTTCCTGTTCTTTATAAAAGACTTCTCCCCATTCTAGGCCCTAACACTCTTAATCATTTCCAGAGGCAGAGTCGGCTGCTATGTGTGTCTGCCTGTGTTTGCTTTTTCTCCTGGGTACACAGAACACATTTCCCAGCCTTCCTTGTAGTGAGTTGGGTCCATGTGACTGAGTTCTGGCCAATGTCCTATGGGAGAAAGTGCCACTTCTGGAGCTGGGCGGGGGGGGGGGGGGAGACCCAAACCTCTCAACCACTTCTCTGCTCCCTGTTCTCTTTTCCCACTAAGAAAATGAGAATACTCCAAACACCTAGAGATGGTGGAGCCACAAGAAGGAAGTAAGAATTAAGGAGGCTATGTCCACGAGTCACAGTTTAGAAGAGAATTGCTCAAGGAAGTAACCTTATCAGGAACACCCACTTTGGTTTGTTGCATGAGCAGGAAGTAAGTTTCTTTCAAGTAAGAAGACTTTGGGTTTTTTATTACAACATTAGACAACCAGATTAATACATTTATTGTTTGTCAAACATTATGGCACTCTGTAGACATTAAATGTTTAGTTTCCCCCAGCTCCATTTCCATTTCGGTTTGCTTGCCCAAGATCCCATAGCTACTTGAGTGGTTAAGCTACTGGTTTTGGAGCCGAAGCTCTTTACCACTAGGCTATACCGATTCACCAGAGCAAATACATTTTTGAAAAAGAAGAGCCATGAAGATGGCCTTCCTTACTTTACCAGAAGCAAAACGTATTATAAATCTCTAAAAACAAAAAAAGAATAAAAAGGGCAGGTAGACACACAGATTGATGGAATAGAGCTACAAGTAATCCCAACAATGTGCCCAATGGATTTTTGACAAAGGTGCAAAAGCAAGTCAATGGAGGAAGGAGAACTTTTTTAATAGATGGTGCTGGAATGATCGTGGACAGCTATAGGCTATAAAACAAAAACCTTCCCCAACCTAAAACTTACACCTTATATAAAAATTAACTCAAAATGGGTCATGGACTTAAATTTAAAACATAAAAACTATAAAACTTTTAGAAAAAAAAGAAAATTTTCAGATCCTCTGCCATTTTTCAATCAGACTGTGTTTTTGTTATTAAGTTGTATGAGTTCTTTAAATATTTTGGACAGTAACCCCTTGTCAGATATATGATTGGCAAGTATTTTCTCCCATTCAGAAGGTTGCCTTTTCATTTTGTTGATGATTTTCTTTGCTTTACAGAAGCTTTTTAATTTTATGTATATATGTATGTGTGTGTGTGTGTGTATATATATATATATATATATATATATAAAATATATGAAGAACTCTCAAAATTCAACAGTTAAAAAACTGGGCAAAAGACAGGAACAGACATTTCACTAAAGAGGATAGACAGAAGGCAGATTAACACATGAAAAGATGTTCAATATCATTTGCCATCAGGGAAATGAGAATAATTAAAACCATAATGAGATATTGCTACCCATCTATCAGAATGGCTAAAATAATGAAAAATGATAAGACCAAATGCTGGCAAAGAAGTGGAAAAATCGAATCACTCGTAGATTGCTGGTGGGAATGTAAAATGGTACAGTCACTCTGGAAAATACTTTGGCAGTTTCTTATAAAACTAAAAATGCATTCTGGCAATTGCATTCTTGGGCATTTATCCCAGATAAATGAAAACTTAAATTTACACAAAAACCTATAACAGCTTTATTTGTAATAGGCCCAAACTGGAAACAACCCAGATGTCCTTCAACGGGGGAACGGATAAACAAACTGTGCCATATCCATACCACTAAATATTACTCAACAATAAAAAGGAACAAACCATTGGTATAACTACTTGGTTGGATCTCAAGGGAATTATGTTGAGCAAAAAAAAAATCTCACAAGGTTACATACTGTGTGATTCTATTTATGTAACCATCTTGAAATAACAAAATTATAGAGATGGAGACTAGTTTAGTGGTTGCCGGGAGTTAGAAACGGGGGTGACAGAGGTGTGAGCTTTGTGGCGATGGGACACTTCTGTATTTTGATTGTGGCTGTGATTACATTAATCTACATATGACAAAATTGCATAGAACTTTATACATATGCACTCGCACACACACACACACACGAGTGCATATAAAATCTGAATAAGCTTTATGGATTATGCTAATGTCATTTCCTTACAAAGAAAAGGAAAAATCTTGATAGAAAAATGGGCAAAGCACATGAAGCCCCTTATAAAAGAAGAAATACAAATGGCCAACTGTTTGGGAAAAATGTTGTCTCGTTAGACATTAGATATGTGGACACCAATTTTCATTTATGAATTTTCAAGGAATAAATTTCACCCACTTTTTTTTTTTCACTAGAATTGTATGCCCCAGAAATTTTGGGTACTGTAGGCAAAGATTTATATATAAGATTGTCCATCAAAGTTCTATTTATAGTAGTAAAGAAAGAAAAAAGAAACAAAAGAAAAAGAAGATAATTCAAATAGTTAGCAGAAAGGGATTAAATAAATTATGATATATCCAGACAATTAACTAGTGTACTCCTGCCATTAGACGTGACATTGTAGAAGTGTGTTTTATTCCCATGGAAAGATATTTTTAATGTATGGTTCAAATGAATTTTCAATGTATGGCTCAAAATAGTATGTATCATAGGTCTTAAAGATGTATCAAAATTTTAACACTGGCCAGCATTTATTTCTGGATTGATGGGTTAACTGGTGTTTTTAATTTTTATTTCAAATATTTTCTTTGCTGTTTTGACTTTTCTGCAATTGGCATATATTGTTTTTATAATAAGAATAAAAACTAAGGGGTGGTGCCTGGGTGGCTCAGTGGGTTGAGTGTCTGACCTCAGCTCAGGTCATGACCTCAAGGTCCTGGGATAGAGACCCCGCCCTGGCTCTGCCCTCAGAGGAGAGTCTGCTTCTCCCTCTGCCCCTCCTCTCACTCATACGTGTGGGTGCGTGCTCTCTCTCTAATAAATAAGTAAGATCTTAAAAAAAGAGAATAAAAAGTAAGGTTAGCTGGGCTTTGTTTGTCTTGAAGCACTGCAACTCAGTAATTTTTATGACCACCGGAAGACAATACAACACGAAAACTTTATGATGGGTCTGTGAAAAAGTGTTTACAATACACAATGAAATAATTTGTTTTTGACAGTATGATTACATATGAAGAATGCAAAATCCAAGTATGGACGCCTCCCAAGCAACACCATCCCAGTCCCTAAACTTTGCTTGATTGCACCTGCCTCCACACTGCTCTCTTAGGCCATAGAACACAACCCAATATCACTTATCTTTCTCCCTTCCAATTCTCTCTGTTGACGATATTGGCAATTTCATACACAGAACGCAAGGAAAAATGGATTTTGAAAAATTATTGCTCTAGTAAATTAATTTGATCATTAAGTCTACTGGCTAGCAAAGGTCAGATGACCCTACGGATTGATAATTTCTCAGTCTTCTAATTGCTTGTTTATACTGAGATAGTTGTTACCTTTCAGAGAAAGTACTAAGCACACAGGCATTTAGTATTGTTCTCTCTGCTCCTTAGGCAATATTTGTATTTATAACAAGAGTCTTTCTAAACAGCAGGAAAATCAAGATGGTCAATGTTGTCACTCACCCTCCCACCAAAAATGGGATTGATCATGCCTTATCCATGTAAACTGAGGACCACTTTCGATTTTGATGTTCATTTTAACTTGATTTTGCCTTTTTAAAAATGCTGGGTGGGCACCCGGTGATCTGGGCCCATCTCTCTCTCTAAAATGGTCCTGGAGGCCTCGCCTCAAAGTTACAGCCCCACCCACACATTCACCTCTATTTCTATGTTGTTTTTGTTCTTCCCCAGAGCTCATGTAGGACTTCTGACCAAACTCACTGAAAAAACCCCCTCTGATGCCTGTATGGGGCAACACTCAGCTTTTCTAGAAAGGTCCCTGGGTCATAGGGTGGCTCGATCCTACTCACTTTGAAAGGAAGGCTCTTTGGGACTTGCTATCTATGGAGTGTTTAGTCTCTGTCCTTCCCAGGATTAAGCTTCCCAGCAAAAAGTATAGTCTCTCTGTTCTAACAAAGTAGCAAGTTTTGTTTCAGTCTGAATATCGCTTCTCTGGGTTTTGAACGGCTTCAGGCTTACAAGTTGTCTGTTAGTAACACATAACTTTCTAGGCATGTTCTCAAAGATAGCCTAAAACTTAATTATGCTGTAATTTCATTCTTCATAATAATGGGGATACACAACTAGGTCGACCCCTGTACCTTCTGGAGTCCACCTGTCGCATGATTGGACCTTGGGAAGTATATTCAAATGTTAAGATTCCCAAGAGACAATCAACACAGGAAGTTTTCTGCAACTTGCACTTATCTGTTTCTTGTATCATCTGTGTACAGTTTAAAGTTTGAAGCAAAGTAGCAGATCTAATAAAAAGCAAATTCTGAACTGTAGCATTTTGTGTTTTTGTTTGTCTTTTGATTTTGCAAACACATTTCAAGGCTGTTGCAACCAGTCTGTTCAAGAACAAAAGCTCATCAGTGTGTCTCAACAGTCAGAGAAAACAAATTGCAACAAGTAGTGCTAAAATTTCCAAAATAAGCAGGACCCGGGAAAAACTTAAGGGGTCCAAAAGGTCTTATGTAACTTTAATTGGCCAGAATAAAAACTTCTATTTTTGTACAAGTCAGATAGAATTATGTAGACCAAGCCATTGTTTTGCAAGATCAAGTCTAGTAATCTTAAAACATATTAAACTAAGCACATATCTTCTGAAGGAAGCACTTCCTGTATCCCCCCACCCCCACCCAAACACCAAACACTGAACACTTCTTTCTTGGTTCCCTTATTTCCCTACAGAGCTCTTACAACACATTGGACCCATTTGTTTATATGTTAATAATCCTGGTATGGAGGAGGACAGGGACAACCCCTTCCTCCTCTAAAACAATACACGACACACTTTAGTCCTTTATTTAATGTATCCTAAATGAATGAACGAATGAATAGAATGGACGTTAGGAAGAATCTGGATTGTATTTTTTTTTTTAGATTTTATTTATTTATTTCAGAGGAGGAGAGAGACAAAGAGTGCAAGCATGAGCAGAGCGGAGGGGCAGAGGGAGAAGCAGACTCCTTGCTGAGCAGAGAGCCCTGGTGAGCAGAGAACAGGACCCTGGGATCATGACGCTGACTGAGCCATCTGGGTGCTCCTGGATTGTATTTTTTTCAACTCCATTGTATGAACTTAAAGAGATGTGAAATAGAGTTTCTCCTTTTTTGAATCTTGAATAAGGTTGAAATAAAATCATGTTAAAAGTGGAATGGAAAAAAAGAAGTAAGATAGAAAGAACCCCAATAGCAGGAGGTTTAGTTTCTACCATCATTCATTAAACTTCTGGTGGGGGTGAAGGGGACCCAGTTTTCTTAGTGCTGGGGTTGACATATCTATAAAATAAAGAGTTTTAAATCAGATGCTTGCCACAGAACCAGCTTTTTTCGTCCCCCCTTTTTTAAACAGAGAGGGGGAGAGAGAGACAGAGAAGCGGGGAAGTGGGGGCAGAGGGAGAGAGAATCTCCAGCAGGCTCCTTGCCCAGTGCAAAGCCCAGCCCAGGCTTGATTTCATGACCCTTAACCAACCTAGCCACCCAGGCATGCCTAGAACCAGCTGATTTATAGATTTTGTGAGGCCCTTCATTATTCCATAGCATAGAAATGTATCTTTGTCTTTAGAAAAATTGGTAGTATTAACAAAGTTTTGGGAGTGATTGTTACTAATGTAAGATCTTTTGCCTTTTTACATACCATTGTTTTCATGCTTTAGCAGAATAGCACTTTGGTAAACACCTCTGTTATAGCACTTGTCACTTTGTATCATAATTATTTGCCTCCTTTATGGTTTCTCATTAGATAGCTCCTCAAGGCCAGGTGTCAGTGTTGACGTATTTATGTATCATTGGATAAACCACTTCCAGTACATGTTTAATGCACAGTGGACCTCCAAAAATATTTTTTGAAGAATGAATTAAATTTTAATATTTTAGGTCTACCTTGAACTATTTCAAACATAAAATTTCATATATTCTTAAATTTAGGAGTCTTCATGGTTATTTTATTTTTTTATTTTTATCTTCTTTTTTAAAATTTTATTTTATTATGTTAATCACCATACATTACATCATTAGTTTTTGATGTAGTGTTCCATGATTCATTGTTTGCGTATAACACTTCATGGTTATTTTAAGTTCATTTGTATTTCTTTGTGGTTTGTGCCATTATTGTTATTTAAAGTTTTAAATTTAATTTTAAATATGTAAGAGCATAGTAACGAGGAACTGATTCATATATCAAGTGGGCAGATCACAGAATTTAATTACCTACAAACTGTCAGAAGTGTTGTGAATTTTAATGTCTGTAAAGGCTTTTACCATGCTGGGATGAAAGATGTTCAAGAGCAATGCATCATCATCAGTGCGACCACAATCTATGCACACAAATGTGAAAGTACATCTAAAATACCATTTCAAATTCTGTAAGGACATGCAAATGTGCCATATCATGCTACAAACAAAATTATAAATAATTTAGATTTTTATTAGTGCTTATTTTAGTCCATTATTTCTAGCTAAAATGTTTCATCTTTGTTTTCTTTTAAGATTTTATTTATTTATTTGAGACAGAAACAGAGAGAGAGAGCATGAGCCAGGGGGGTAGGGGCAGAGGGAGACGGAGAAGCAGACTCCCCGCTGAGCGGGGATCTCGATGTGGGGCTCAATCCCAGGACCCCAGGATCATGTCCGAGGACCCCAGGATCATGACCTGAGCGGAAGGCAGACGCTTGACCACCTGAGCCACCCAGGTGCCCCTTCATCTTTGTAAATAGAGCTTAATCTTCAACTATATTTTACGAGGGTCTTTGTTTTGTTTTATTGTTGTGGTGGCTGTTAATCTAATTAGCTCTCAAATTACTTTATCCCAAAACATGACCATATTTCATGGTAAAACCACTTAATTCTTTCTTAATTCCCATTATCTAATTCATAAAAATCTCTTTAGAAAATCACTCAAATCAGTTTAATTTTCCTACTACGACCACAATCACTGTACAAATCCATGGTTTGTTGTTGTTGTTTAATAAGATCTAGTCATGCCATTTTCAACTTGAAAACCCTCAATGTCTTCCCATTGTTCTTAAAGTCCAAACTCCCTAACACAGCCTTCAAAACCCTGGACATTCTCTTCTCTCATCTATTCTTCAGGTTCTTATTACAATGCTGTCTTCTGGCCTTCTCCAGCCACACTCCCCTTCTTTCAATCCCTGGTATTCCTCCTGCCTCCTGGAGCTGTTTTCTCTGCCAAGAATATTCTTCCCACCATTTTTGGCTAGTTACTTCAGAGATCATCCCTGCCGTCCTCTGGGAAGCCTAGTGAGACTTCCTTGACTCAGTTAAATACCTATTTGCTCTAATCTCTCACAGCATTATGTGCATCTCTCTCATAGCCCTTACCACAAGCACAGCTTTACATTTATTTGTGTAATTATTTGATTATTTTGCTTCTTCCAGGAGGACACAGACTGTTTTTGCTCACTATTAGATCCCCTGCTCTTAGAACAGTGCCTGGCACCTAGATGCTCAATAAATACATGTTAATTCTGTTCTATTAAGGCTTTGTCCAGATTTACCACAGGCACTAAAATACTAAACGTTTAAAAGAGGGCATTTAAAAAGTAGAATCATAAAAAATGAAATCACTATTCAGAAATTATTTTTATTAGTTATTAAATCTGATAATGGAGAAGTACATGAAATCAGAAGATATATGCCATAAAAATTTTCACATCAATGTCACTTTCTCTTTTGAACTGTCACTGTGAAATAATAATAAAAATAACAGATGGCATTTATTGAGCGCTTACCATGTAGTAGGCACCATGTTAAGTACTATGCATGCATTATCTCACTCAATCCTCACAAACCCTTGAGATAGGCATTATTAAACCTATTTTACTCATGAGAAAATTAAGGCTTAGAGAAGTTAAGCTGATTTGCTTAAAGTCATACAACTACTAAGTGGTAGAGACAATACAGCCAATAGTCAACCCAGATCTGATTCCTGATTCCCCTCTTCATCCTTTCTTAACCACGAATATCTGTATGCTAAGAGATACTAAATCATCATACGCTTTGATGTTAGACCAGCTCTGAGTTTGAGACCCAGCTCTAGCACACATCAGCCATTTGATCTTAGACAAGTTACATAACCACCTCACTTCCACCCTAAACCTCAGCAGAATTCTGTAAGTATAAAATGGAAATAATAGCACCTATCTTGCACGGTTGCTGTAAAAATTAAGTATACTATAGAAAAAGTGCCTGACACACAATACCTATTCAATAAATCACTGTCTATTGTTGTTTTATATGATATGCATTTGTTTCAAGTAACTTGTATTTGGCAACATTGTGTTTTAGATTGTTCAGGCTAGTCCTTTCTCTATAATTTAAAAACACTGTCGCCAAAGAGATGTTTGTCAGAGCATGTGTCCTATTTTTTTAGCTTAGAAAATAGGATCATTATATTCAAGTATCATTTAGCTGAGTACTAAGCCTATTAAAGATACCTAACATATCTATGTTAAATAACTGAATGATTATTATATAGCAAATACATTAAGAATTCACAGGTAATCTAAAACTAATGATGTAATGTATGGGGATATACATAACAATAAAAAAATTAAAAAAAAAAGAATTCACAGGTAAACAGAAATATCTATTTAAAACAGATCAGAAAGAATAAGCAGCTTTCACAAATTATCTGAGTTTTATCTCTTATTAAGTTCTAAAGATATAGGTCCAATTTAATTTTTGCAATTTGATGCAATAATGAGAAAGCAACATCACTGTCTGTACATGTAAGTCTATCGTTACAGATTAGTCAAAAAGTTATGATTCACCATTCATACAAGCAAAATAAATAAGCAAATGAAATGTTTGTTAAAATGATGCATAATATTTAATTGCATTCATGTGAAAATATAAAGAATTTTTTAATTAAAAGAAATACATATGATTCAGATTGTCCACAAAAGTATTGAAAATTAATTGAGCTATTTGGATGATGGTAAACATATACAAGGACCTTTCAACATAATTACTAAAAACAATTCTGCTTTTAAAGCTATGCCAGGGCGCCTGGGTGGCTTAGTCGTTAAGCGTCTGCCTTCGGCTCAGGTCATGAGCCCAGGGTCCTGGGATCGAGTCCCACATCGGGCTCCCTGCTTGGCGGGAAGCCTGCTTCTCCCTCTCCCACTCCCCCTGCTTGTGTTCCCTCTCTCACTGTGTCTCTCTCTGTCAAATAAATAAATAAAATCTTAAAAAAAAAAAAAAGCTATGCCAGTTCTTCTTCCCCAATTCTAAAACCTCAGGGAGAAATCCAAATTAAGTAGTATGGTTTAAAAATAGAATCCATGAGATCTGCAACTGAAATAGTATGTGGTTTATACACTGTATAAATTAAAAATTTTAACTCAGTTTATATTAATCAGCAGTATTGGTTTAGAACCTATAATTAGCACTGATGTAAAGTGCCAGTAGTTTTCTTATTTTTTTTTTTTAAAGATTTTATTTATTTGTTTGAGAGAGAGAGAATGAGAGAGAGCAAGCACATGAGAGGGGGGAGGGTCAGAGGGAGAAGCAGACTCCCTGCCGAGCAGGGAGCCCGATGCGGGACTCGATCCCGGGACTCCAGGATCATGACCTGAGCCGAAGGCAGTCGCTTAACCAACTGAGCCACCCAGGCGCCCAGTAGTTTTCTTATTTTATTCTGACTTGCTCATTAGGGACAAATTTCACACACAAAAATTAAATTCTATATCTTATCCATTTTGAATGTTTAACACTTCCAAAAGCTCTATCCATCTTGATTTAATGTTTATATGAATTAACATTTCACACACTTTTTATTTATTATTTATTTTTTAATTTTTAAAAAAGATTTTATTTATTTATTTGACAGAAAGAGAGAGAGTGCATGAGCAGGGAGAGGGGCAGAGGCAGAGGGAGAAGCAGACTCCTCGCAGAGCAGGGAGCCCGATGCGGGGCTCGATCCCAGGACCCCAGGATCATGACCTGAGCTGAAGGCAGACGCTTAACTGACTGAGCCACCCAGGCGCCCTTCACACACTTTTTAAATTATAAATTTATAATGCTATATTTATGCCTGTATAATTTTATAAATGGTAATATTGTAGAAAACCACAAGATTGTGACTTTATTTTTTTTTATTTTTATTTTTTAAAGATTTTATTTATTTATTTTTTAGAGAGCGAGCCAGAGAGAAACAGCATGAGAGGGGAGAGGGTCAGAGGGAGAAGCAGGCTCCCCGCTGAGCCAGGAGCCCGATGTGGGACTTGATCCCAGGACCCTGGGATCATGACCTGAGCCGAAGGTAGACGCTTAACCATCTGAGCCACCCAGGCGCCCCAAGATTGTGACTTTAAATAAAATAATTATTGGGCGCCTGGGTGGCTCAGTTGGTTGGGCGACTGCCTTCGGCTCAGGTCATGATCCTGGAGTCCCTGGATCGAGTCCCGCATCGGGCTCCCTGCTCGGTGGGGAGTCTGCTTCTCCCTCTCCCGCTCCCCCCTCTTGTGCTCTCTCTCTCTCTCACTCTCTCTCTCAAATAAATAAAATCTTTAAAAAAAATATTATTTACTTTTTTATACTTACAATGTAGTAAATAATCATTGAGTTCTGTGACATTCCTATAGAATATGACATTTCATTCCTATTTATAAATTATTCGTATAGGAATGCATATAAGATATGTGGTAGCAACAAAGCTAGGAAAAAGATGAGTTTCTGATATGTGATTTTGGAATTAGTCTCCTAATTCTTACTTTAACTCTAGATGTTAAAAAAAGTAAAATTCCCACATTCCCAGACACAATTAAGCAGTAGGCCCCTAAGTAAAGAACAATTTTGTGTTTAGTATGTGTGCTGCTGAAGCGAGCATAGAACTATTTTATAAACAATATATTGTTTCCAAATGTACCTCAGGACTTGTCGATTAATTTGTTTAGGAAAAAGACCACACTTGTAGATAAACTAATTAATCTGTTGCCCAGGTGGGATTTGAAAGCCACAGGGAGAGGCCTTTCTCAAACCTCTTCCCCAAATTCCCAAGACTGCTGTCAGCCATTAATATGTTAGTCTGAATGAGTTTATCAGTTACCAACCTGTGCAAGACTTGTAGGAAATAGGAGCTCAGTGCAGAAAGAAAAAGAAAGGACAACTGTCAGGCTAGCATATCTGCGGGGGGGGGCTGTAAGCAGTTTGGGGAGCAGTGGCAGGACGCCAGTCCCTGGAAGAATGGAGAATGCAGAAAGACGCCACAGAAAAGGAGATAAAGGACTCATGGAGGAAAACTTCACATATTTCACAGTTTTTCAAATAATCAAAAGTATGTAATTTATACAGTTGATCCCAAGCAGGATTCAAACAAAATAGTCAGATTTTAAATACTAAATAAAGATAACAAAAGTTCTAAATGACTAAGAAATTCTTAAATAATTACCTTTTTTTTTGGTGTTGAAAAGTTATAGGCTGAATTTCATATTGCTGTGAATGTATTCTATTTATTCTACTGGTTTTCTCCTCCTAGCAGTTAAAAACCAGTAACCTACAGGAAAACGGTAGTATAATCTCAACATTCCATGAAAGTTGACCGTAATCAGGAGCTGGGCCAATACTGAAGTGGTAAGGTCATTTATTGTCATTTATAGTGAAGTAAAGATACATGTGTGTGTTTTTAATCTCTTTTATTGGAAATAGATTACAGAACATTTAAATTATTGAAAAAACCCCATATTTTTATCCTTTCTTATTCTCTGTGCACAATTCTAGTATATGTGCTGCTGAAGCGAGCACTCTCTGTGCACAATTCTAATAGATGGGCTGTGATCAGGTGTTGAGTTCAAAATCTGCGAATGTAATACAAGGTAAAGTATTTGGGGAAGCGTGTGTGTCCATGTTTCTGGCTGTTTCAGGTATGTGCAGGGGTGTCAAAGACAGAAAAGCAAATATTCAAATGGGCCCTCTGGGCACCACTGAGAGCATGAACTTCTCACAGAGTAGGCCAGAGGAACCAGAAAAGGACCATTCCCATTTTTTTTATTGTTTTTGTTTTGTTTTCATATGTCACTGAAGGAAAGCAGAACGTTTTATTAAAAAACAAATGCAGTGGGGCGCCTGGGTGGCTCAGATTTGGTTCAGCATCTGCCTTCAGGCTCAGGTCATGATCCCAGGGTCCTGGGATCGAGTCCCACATTGGGCTCCCTGCTCAGCGGAGAGCCTGCTTCTCCCTCTCCCTCTGTCCCTCCCACCCCCCACCTTGTGTGCTCTCTCTCTCTCTCTCTCAAATAAATAATAAATAAAATCTTAAAAAAAAAAAAGCAACAGCAAACTAAAAAACCACCCATCTCCACAGACACCCAATACGGTTGGCATTAAGAGATGAAATTGCTTAGTCAGTGGCTTCCAAGAACCATCTCAAGTCTGAGGCTTCATTATCCCACTGACAGCCTGAAGGAAGGCGGAGAGGCAAGCTTCACCCAGTAGTGTAGAGAGAACAGCAACAGACAAGAGAGCGCTTTCTATGGTGGCTCCTCAGTTAATACTTGGCGTCAGGTGGGCTTGGGTTTGAATCCTACCACGGGCACTTAAGAGCTGCTACTAAACAATGTATAAGTGTCTATTTCCTGATCCTGTGCCTATTTCCTGATCTGTAAATGGAGTTAATAACAGTACCTACATCAGAGGCTTGTTGTGAAGATCAAATAAAATAGGTGCCTGGCATAAATGAGCTCAATAGTCATCATTATTAACTCTCTTCTCTACCACTGTTCTGAAGTTGGAAAGGACAGATTTTTGAGGCCGATCATAAAATATGTTATGAGTGACTTGTTGCTAAATTATTTGTTGAGACAAATCTGCTTTAACACTCTGACTGTATGGCCAAAATACCAAACATTTTAAATCTTTATCTTGATATAATTAAAGAAAATCTTTCACCTGTAGATTTTCTTTAGAAGTTTGTGGGAGGAAATACTTCAAAACAAAAAATAGGCCCACTGCTTGAGAGAAATGGTATGATTGTAACAGCTGAAAAAAAAGAGAGAGAGAGAGTTGGGTTACTTGATTATTTCATAGATCCCATCTTCTACACAAAAAGAAATATTTTCAAGGTGGAAAGAAAAATCAAAATACTACTTGGAAACTGGTCTCCAGTCCCTCCAAGATAAAACTGTTAACATAATCCACACACCTGGGACAAGCTTTAAAATCTGCAAATCCATAATATCAGTATTCAAAATTCAGAACTTTAAGACCAGCTACTTTCACATACAGAATTTCATCTTCCCCATCCAATCCACTTCATGCACACAAGGGTGTGTTGGTTGAAGACACACATATTACCTTTTCCAAATGGAGAGTAAACCTGCTTATTCAACTTTGTCCAAGTTCAGCACATCATGGTGCTCATTCATGTGTGTTAGATAGTAAAGGTAGATGAAAGTAAAGGTAGATGAGAAGAAGCCTACAATATGTGAAGAAATAATGACTATTCTTTTTTTAAAGATTTTATTCATTTATTTAAGAGAGAGAGAGTGTGAGTGACAGAGCACAAGCAGGGGGAGCAGCAGAGGGAGAGGGAGAAGCAGACTCCCCACTGAGCGGACAGCCCAATATGGGGCTCGATATCAGGACCCAAGATCATGACCCAAGCCGAAGGCAGCCACTCAACCGACTGAGCCACCCACGTGCCCCAATAATGACTATTCTTATATTCTTACTTCTACAGAGTTCAAGACTCCAGGACTCCTGAGAATCATACCCACAGATGCTGAAAGAATTGGCCCACTGATTTCAGAGTCAGTGTTAGTAATCTCTGAGAAATAATGTAAGAAAAGGGGTTGGGGGAGCAGGTTTCTAGAAACTGTAGACTGATAACTTCACAAAATTTCAATAATGTATATTTTAATAATTACACGGTGGAAACCTTGATTCTGGTAGCCTGCAACATTCTGTAGCGGTTTATTAAACATTGGCTTATGAACGTTAATGGAAGTACGTAGTGATCATTACAAGCCAGCACATGTTCTCTCAGAATGTCCTTCAAAAGTAATCCCTTTCCCCCTTTTGCTAAAGTTACTGGGATGGTATATCAGGGGAATTCTATAGCTTGTTTTTGCTAATCACCATGGCTCCACAGTAAGATGAACTGGCCACTGTGATAGCTATTTATGAGTATAGGATTCTAACAGTACACAAAACCTAAAATCTCTTAAGCGAACACTGGAGCTAGCAGGCAGGGATGAAATTAAATCAGGCTCGTGAACTGGAATATTTAAGGTAGGACAGAAACACAGGCTGGAACCTACTTATGGCTTCTTATTAGAGTAAGCAAACAAGTCAGAAACTTTCACTGGGCATCACAACAGAAAGATGAAGAAGAGGTGGTTAAGTTTTCAAGAAGCAAGAGTCATTTATCAAGGAAACCGAAGAAACAGTGGGAGAAAAAATCAAGCCCAGCTGGTGCAACAGCTAAGAAATTCTGGGGATGCAGGTTGCACAGATAATGCTTATGGATCATGGTTGTTTTCTAATGACACCCATCAGACGATAAAGGCATCCTTCGTGGTTTTTGAGTAACCAGGACCCTAACAATGGCAAGCTGTAATTCTAGAGCACTGTTTCTCAACCTTGGCTGCAATTACGGGTTTTTAAAAATACAATGCCCAGGGTCCCAACCCCAGACCAATTAAATCAATCTCTAAGGGTGTAGTCCAGTCCTCAGTATTTTTTAAAAGCTCCCCCGGATGAATTTAATGTGCAGGGAAGGTTGTGGATTACTATCCTAGAGGGAAATCTCTATTGTATTTTGCTCTCAAACTTTTCACATGCATACAAATCACTTGGGGATCTTGTTAAAATGCAGATTTTGAATTAGTAAGTCTGGGTTGGGGCCTCAGATTCAAAATTTATAACAAGCTTCCAAGTAGTATTGGTGGGGTTGGTCCATAGACCATACTTAGAGTAATGAGGCTCTAGGACAATGCTACAGGCATCTATTTCTAACCTTTTCTGTTGAAAATTTTATATTGGATTAAGATCTATAGGCATGATTATTAAATATGATAATTAAAGAGACAGAGCAGTTTACCTCAGAATTAAGATTTTAAAATATTTTTACCAGCTGAAATAAACAAGATGAAATTTATTCCTTAACAGGGACCATTTAAAGTCTGTCATCTAAAAAATAAATAAATAAAAAAAAATAAAGTCTGTAATCTAAGCTAATCTGAAAAAAAGGAGAAGATATTAAAATGCATTAGAAAGCAATACTAATTTCACAGTGTGGAAATAGCTTATGAATAGACTAATTAAATTGAATAGCAAGCAGAGAAACGCATCTTAAAACAGGAGAATTTGGAATATGATAAAAGTGGTATTTAAATTAGGAGAGGATTATTCAATTACATGTAATCAAAATGAAACAAAAGAAAAAAAACAGCCATCCAGAAAAAAATTAAGATCCATATTTCACACCTAACCCTAGGACAAGTTTCACATAAATCAAGGATTTAGATTTTATTTATTTATTTGACAGAGACAGAGACAGCGAGAGCAGGAACACAAGCAGGGGGAGTGGGAGAGGGAGAAGCAGGCTTCCTGCTGAGCTGGGAGCCCGATGTGGGACTTGATCCCCAGGACCCCGGGATCATGACCTGAGCCGAAGGCAGTCGCCTAACCAACTGAGCCACCCAGGCGCCCCAAATCAAGGATTTAAATGTAAAAACAAAACAAAAAAACCCCTTGAAACTATGAGACAAAACCATGGAAGTTTTTTTTTTTTTTTTTTTTTGCTGCTAATGTCTGAGTGGGGAAAGCCTTTCTTAATGTGATATAAAGCTAAACGCCATAAAAAAACTAATAAATTAACCAGAAAAAAAAAATGCATGGTGAAAACCTTCATAGGAAATTCAAAAGACTAAGAACAAGCTGAGGAAAAACATTTGTCACTCATAGTATAGACAAATAATTAATTTTTCTAATATTAAGGAGTTCCTACAAAAGAATAATAATAAAAACCCACAACTCCCAAGAAAGATGAACAAAGTATATGACCAAGCTATTCACAGAAAATGTTACAAATATGTCTCATGATTCCTCTACCAATGTGCTTATTCAACTACGACATACTGATACCCAACTAGTTATCTACAGATATGCTTTGTATTATCTCTAAAGCAGGCAAATTCTCATGATGCCTGCTAACTGAGCAGTCATAGAAAAAGAGCATTTTCAAAAGGAGGGAGTGATCATCAGTAAGAATCAAATGCTGATGAGAGGTCAAGTATGAAAAGTGCCCATTGGACCCATACATCTATGGTCAATTGATTTCAACAAGGGTGCCAAGAAAATTCAATGGGGAAAGAATAGTCTTTTCAAGAAATGGTGCCGCAATAGTTGAATATCCACATGCAAAATAATGAATGCAGACCCCTACATCACACTACATATAAAAATTTACTAAAATGGATCAATGACCTCAATGTAAGAGCTAAGACTATAAAGTCTTAGAATAAACAAGAGGTATAAATCTTCATGATCCTGGATTAGGCAATGGTTTCTAAGATATGGCACCAAAACACAAGCAACCAAAGGACAAATCAATAAATGGGACTTCATCACAATTAAAAGTTTTTGTGTGTTGGGGTCCCTGGGTGGCTCGGTCGGTTAAGTGTCTGACTCTTGATATCAGCTCAGGTCATGATCTCAGGGTTGTGAGATTGAGCCCTGCATCGGACTCCTCGCTGGGCATGGAGCCTGCTTAAGATTCTCTCTCTCTCTCCCTCTGCTCCCCCCACCCCCTGATCACATGTTCCCTCTCTCTTCAAGTAAAAAAAAAAAAAAAAAAAGCTTTTGTGTGTCAAAGGACACTATCAAGGAAGTGAAAAAACAGCCCACAGAAAGAGAGAGAACATTTGCAAATCATGTATCTGATAATGGTCTAGTATCTAAATATATTAAGAACTGTCACAACTCAATAAAAAAAAGATAACCCAATTTAAAAATGAGCAAAAGATTTGAATAGACATTTCTCTAAAGATACACACATGGCCAATAAGCACATAAAAAGATGCTCAATATGTTTAGTCCCTAGGGAAATGCAAATCAAAACTCCAGTGAGATATCACTTCACACCCACTAGGAAGGCTAGAATCAAAAAAATCAAATAATAACAAGAGTCGATGAAATTGGAGCCCTCATCTATTGCTGCTGGGAATGTGAAACGGAGCAGCTGCTTTGGAAAACAGTTTGGCAGTTCCTCAAAAGGTTAAATAGTTTTTGTAGGACCCAGTAATTCCACTCACATATTTACTCAAGAGAACTGACACATATAATCACACCAAAACTTGTACACAAAGGTTCATAGAAACCTTATTCATAATAGCCAAAAGTGGAAACACCACAAATGTCCATTAACTGATGAATTAATAAAGAAAATGATAGATCTATTCTGTGGCATACTACACAGTATTATTCATCAATAAAAAGGAAGGAAGAACTGACCCATGCTCCAGCATGGATGAGCCTGGAAAACATGATCATAAATGAAAGAAGCCAGTCACAAAGGGTCACATATTGTGTGATTCCATTTATAGTAAATGTCCAGAATGGGCAAATCCATAGAGACAGAAAGTAGACAAGTGGTTGCCAGGCCAGCAGGGAAGAGGAAATGGAAAGTGACTACTAATGGCTCTGGGGTTTTTCTTTGCGGATAATAAAAATATTCTGGAATTAGACAGGGGTAATGGTCACACAACCTGGTGAATATACTAAAAATCACTGGGTTGTATACTTTATTTATTTATTTATTTTTAAAGATTTTTTATTTATTTGACAGAGAGAGATACAGCGAGAGAGGGAACACAAGCAGGGGGAGTGGGAGAGGGAGAAGCAGGCTTTCTGCCGAGCAGGGAGCCCAATGCGGGGCTCGATCCCAGGACCCTGGGATCACGACCTGAGCCGAAGGCAGGCGCCTAACGACTGAGCCACCCAGGCGCCCCTGGGTTGTATACTTTAAACGTGTGATTTTTCTGGTATCTTAATTATATCTCTTTTAAAAAGCATTTATTGGATTTTTGAGACTAGGGTATCACTGATGTCCTTTGCAAGAGTAGTTTTACAAAGGTTGATGGCCAAAGACAGATTGCAGTGGACCAAAGAACGAGTGGGAAATGAAGTGTAGTTAGTAAGTATATGCAACTCTTTCAAGGTTAGGTGAGGGATAAGAAGGGCAATAGCTGGGCGCCTGGGTGGCTCAGTTGGTTAAGTGACTGCCTTCGGCTCAGGTCATGATCCTGGAGTCCCTGGATCGAGTCCCTGGATCGAGTCCCTGGATCGAGTCCCGCATCGAGTCCCGCATCGAGTCCCACATCGGGCTCCCTGCTCGGCAGGGAGCCTGCTTCTGCCTCTGACCCTCCCCCCTCTCATGTGCTCTCTCTCTCTCTCATTCTCTCTGTCTCAAATAAATAAATAAAATCTTTAAAAAAAAAAAAGAAGGGCAATAGCTGAGCGAGCAGGGGGAGGGGCTGAGGGGGAGGGAGAAGGATGAGCAGACTCCTTGCTGAGTGTAGAACCATCTCAGGGCTGGATCCCAGGACCAGATCATGACCTGAGCCAAAATCAAGAGTTGGACACACAACCAACTGAGCCACCCAGGCACCCTTCTACTTTTTACGTATTAATCTATCTGCATTCTCATTGTTGTTTTAGTGTTTTATAAAAAGAAAAATTTATAATCTGCAATACTTTTGCAGCTGTCATATACATTTTCCTAAAAACATACAAAATTATTTGTTGACTAATTCTATGTGGATATGCATGCCCTGAATCTAACAAACTTATTTCGAAAGAGCACATAATTTTCTCCTAGTCTTAGAACCATGTAAGATTTAATTTAAACATCTGCATTTGATAAAATGATCAGAGTGGCATGAACAGCAGAGTACACTGATTAAGAGTCAGGACACTCGAGCCACACAGCCTGGGTTTAAATCCCAGGTCTATGTAACCTATATGAACCTTAATTTCCTCAAATGTAAATGTTTACCATTAACCAAGTATAAAGCATTTAAGATAGAAAAAAAGTTTGTATCTGAATCCAGTATTAGTACCAGAAATCTCAGTCATAAGCACACATACTGTTGGCAAACCCAGAAATTCAATCTCTAGTTCCTGATGATTTAGGAGGTTTAGGGGACTTGATCTGGGCAATTGCCTCTCTAATGTATCATTGGGGTTGTTCTTAAATTCCAGAAAAATCCCCAGACAGAGTAATTCTAGTGACCCCAAACAACCCAGTTTGGACTTATGACTGATTATGCTTATGCTAACGGGAATCCCCAGGTAGCACACACTTTCTGAAACTGATCAGAACTCCTTGGAGACTCTCTAGTGCTTCTGACCTTTTGGGCATACAGTACCTCCACTTCCACTCCCTTGAGTTAGGTCCCTCACACCTGTTCTAATCTTACTCTAAACCCCTGGAGCAGCCCAGGAGCCTAAAAAGATAGTTGGTAGTTTCTCATTAGTTTAGTGACACTGTGGGTTAAGCTACAGGTGTCAGCTACTTTCCACTGATGTCTCAGTAGGACTAAGCCACAGGAAACTCTTCTTGTAATTAAAATTCCTTGGTTATTTTATTTTCACACCTCCGTCTTGTGTTAGGCATGTCTGTCTGTCTATCTATCTATCTATCTATCTATCTATCTATCATCTATATCTATCATCTATCTATCTATCTAATCTATATCTATCTATCTATCATCTATCTGTCTTTATCCCCCTCTTCACTGTGGTTTGTTTCTTTTTTTTTTTTTTTTTTTTTTTTTAAAGATTTTATTTATTTATTTGAGACAGAATGAGAGAGACAGAGAGCACATGAGAGGGGGGAGGGTCAGAGGGAGAAGCAGACTCCCCGCTGAGCGGGGAGCCCGATGCGGGACTCGATCCCGGGACTCCAGGATCATGACCTGAGCCGAAGGCAGTCGCCTAACCAACTGAGCCACCCAGGCGCCCTGTGGTTTGTTTCTTTAAAACAATCTTTATAACAAACATCATCACAATTTATAAACGACTAATACTTTCCAACTTCCCAAAAACACTGATCGAAATGATATATTTTAATCACATAAGGGGCACTAGTTTTAATATACGTCTGTACCACTTTATTCAGTGCTTACTAAACAAATTTCCTTTTGCCGAACATGATGAAAGCTTTGTGTAGAATTATTATTCAAGAACAACAGTCTACAATAAACCTCAGTATATGCCAAAACTCACCCAGAACAAATAATCCAGTTTGCTGAGTCTTCAAACATTGAAAGCTAAACCTTGAGGGGGAAATGATGGTTAGACTATCCATAAACAGTGTGGTCGTGGGGCACCTCTGACCCTCGGAGGAATTAAATGGCTGCGAAGCATGGCCAGGAGAGCCTCTGTCATTTCTTCTTCCTTCAACCAATCTCCAGGTTAGAGTGAAGTAAGTTCCCTGCAGCATCACTAACAATTTCTTTTCCATCTCTCCCTGTAAAAACTGAAGCAAAATATACTGAAGAAAGGAAGCAAAGAGGCTGTGACACTTCTGACAGGTCAATTAAAAGAAGAATCATATCTAATGTAGACAAAACACTTTTGTCGACACATACACAGTTTCTTAACTAAATTCACATTTGTTTCTGGTGTTCCCATGGTGTGGTGGCTTATCCATTCACTCTATAGCAAAAACATGGAGGTCCCAAAGGCTTTCAGTAATAAAGCTAAGGACTCATGTTTCCTGTGCTTAAAAATAGACTTTTTTATTGTGATAAGATACACATAATATAAAATTTACCATTTTAACCATTTTTTTAAGATTTTTTTTAAAGATTTTATTTATTTATTTGAGAGAGAGAATGAGAGAGCACAAGAGGGAAGAGGATCATGTCCTGAGCCAAAGGCAGTCGCTTAACCAACTGAGCCACCCAGGCGCCCCTTTTTTTAAGATTTTATTTATTTATTTGAGAGAGAGAATGAGAGACAGAGAGCACGAGAGGGAAGCGGGTCAGAGGGAGAGGCAGACCCCCCGCTGAGCAGGGAGCCCGATGCGGGACTCGATCCCGGGACTCCAGGATCATGACCTGAGCCGAAGGCAGTCGCTCAACCAACTGAGCCACCCAGGCGCCCCCCATTTTAACCATTTTTAAGTGTACAATTCAGTGGTAGTAAGTATACTCATAATGTGCAACTATCACCACTATGCATTCCAGAACCTTTTCATCACTGCCAGATATAAACCCTGTACCCATTAAACAATAACTCCCCATTCCTTCCTCATTCCCCCGCCCCCCCGCAGTTCCTGGTAAACTATTCTACTTTCTGTCTCTATGAATTTGCCTATTCTAGATAGCTCATATCAGTGGGCTCATAAAATATTTGTCCTTTTGTGTCTGGTTTATTGTACTTTGCATGATGCTTTCGTTCAGGGTTCATCCATGTTGTACCATGTATCAGAATTTCATTCCTTTTTGAGACTGAATAATATTTCATTGCATGTATATACCACATTTTGTTTATTCATCTGTTGATGGACACTTGGATTGTTTCTACCTTTTGGCTGTTGTGAATAATTCTACTATGAAAATTGGTATATAAGTATTTGTTTGAGTTCCTGTTTTCAAATTTTTTTTAGGTGTATATCCAGAGGGGGAATTGCTATATCATATAGCAGTTCCCTTCCTCCCTCCCTCCCTTCCTTCCTTCCTTTCTTCCTTCCTTCTTCCTTCCTTCCTCCCTTCCTTCCCTTCCTTTCCTTCTTCCCTTCCTTCCCTTCCCTTCCTTTCCTTCCTTCCTTCTTTTTCTTTCTTTTTCAAGGAACTGCCCTATTGTTTTCCAATATGCACCATTTTATATTCCCCATGGTATGCACATTTTATATTGGAGGGTTCCAATTTCTCCATATCCTCACCAACACTTATTACCTTTTTTATTTTTTATAATAGCCATCCTAATGAGTGTGAATTAGTATCTCAGGGTGGTTTTGGTTTGCATTTCTCTAATGACAAGTGATGTTGAACATCTTTTCACGTGCTATTGGCCATGGTATATCTTCTTTGGAGAAATGTCTAAGTCCTTTGCCCATTTTTAAAATTAGGGGTTTTATTTGTTATTGAGTTGTAGGAGTTCATTATATATTCTGGGTATTAATCTCTTTTCAAATATATGATCTGCAAATATTTTCTTTCTGTCAATGGGTTGTCTTTTCACTCTCTTGATAGTATCCTTTGATGTGCAAAAGGCTTTAATTTTTATAAAGCACAATTTATGTTTTTCCTTTGTTGCTTGTGCTTTTGGTGTCATATTAAGACAACCTCTTCAAATTTAATGTCATAAGATTTCTCTCTATATTTTCTTCTGAGAGTTTTATACTTTTAGTTCTTATATGTAGGGCTTTGATCCATTTTGAGTTGATTTTTGTATATGATATAAGTTAAAAACCCAACTTCATTCTTTTGCGTGTGGATTTTCCTATGCCTTTTGGTTATATTTATTTTTCTCATTTATAAACTTAAGATGGAAGTAAATACATCCTATATTTGTCTTTAAAAATTATTATATATATTATTATATTGTTAATAAAATAATACACTGTGGACAATTTAAAAAGTAGATTTAATTCAATAAAATGCCCCCCCCCCTTTTTTTTGGTGGGTTGTATTTCATAGGCTGAGTATACTCTACACCACAGCATTTTAGGGCCCTATAAAGAAAGACATCAGTGTGGGAAAGAGAACTCGACTGGGGTCTGAATTTCAAAAAAGAGGATGTTACCAAAAGGAGCCAGCTCTAAAGATGAGCGCCCTGCTTCAGCAATGGATTTGGGGGACAACTGGTGTCAAGACCCCTGCCCTGGGTTATACCATTAAGGACTTTTATCATTAGAAACTGAGTCTAGAAGGGTCTTCTAAAGCTCTGTGGAATAAAGGCATTTCACAGCAGATTATTTTTGTTTTCTGCCCAGTGTTAACCTTCGAACCCTGACTACGCACCCAGGGTAGGCGACCACCCTCCCACCGGGCCGGGCTCACCCCTTGAGTCAACGTGGCTCTGGCCTGGGACCACGCACGCATTCTCTCATTCTCGCATTCTCCCTGCTGGCCGCCTGCTCATCTCACTCCCCTCCACTCAGAGCCACCCGGCTCGCCTAGGGCAAGCCCGCGGGGGTTGTGCCCAGAAGGATGGCGGCCGGTCTGAACACACCTTCAGATCGCTTGAGATCACTGCGTGTGTGTCAGGACAGCATTTCTGCGGGAAACATTTTGAATGGCTCTCACCAAAAGCAAAACAGAGGCCTAAGCCCGTCTTTCCCAACAGCAGAGCTTCAGAAGGGGGCAAGTTGCTGGGGGAGGAAGGGGTGGCTGGGTCCCTGCAGGGGCGGAGCGGAGGGGGAAGCAGAAGGGGCCTGAAACGTTTACAAACCCAGCCTCTAGTGAGGTTATGAATGGCGCTCGGGTCAGACGGTCGTGTCGGAGAGAGACAATTACCTACCTGGTCACCTACACACCACGGACTTTGATTGAACGGTACCTTTCCAAAGCAGACGCTCTGGCTACCTCAGTAAATCCGTTCGTCACATGTGGGGTAGATAGAAGTCGTAAACGTAAACGAGAAGTGGGCTGATAGTAATGGAAAATTTAGAAAAGTGGAAAATCACCTCAAGATGATTATGCCTAAAAGTCTGCTTACAGACTGGCTAAAATTATTTAAAATGGATGATCTTCTTGAAGAGCCCTAAGGATGGAGATTCTAAAAGCCCATTTAGCTAGTCCTTCCAGACGTTTAAATGGAGCCCCCGTACCAGTGGGGCAGAGGATGTAATGGGAAAAGTCCAAGACTTGGCATTAGGGTTCTGCCTCTTTTTTCTTTTATTCTCTTCTTTTCTTCCTCCCTTCCTTCCTTTCTTTTTTTTTCTTTCTTTAAGTACGCTCCACACCCAGTGTGGAGCCCAGTTTGGGGCTTGGACTCACGGCCCTGAGACCAAGACCTCAGCGGAGATCAAGAGTCAGACCCCCAGGCTCCTGCCTGCTTCTTTTTAAATGTGTGAACCTAACCTAGGGCGAGTTGCATAACCTTTCCCATCCTTAATTTCCTCATCTTTAAAAATAGGAATAATAGCATCAGTGTTGTAATTGTGTTACAAGAAATAAATGAGGTGAAGTATATTTTAAAAGTATATTTTAAAGTGCTATACGAGGGCGCCTGGGTGGCTCAGTCGGTTAAGCGACTGCCCTCGGCTCAGGTCATGATCCTGGAGTCCCGGGATCGAGTCCCACATGGGGCTCCCTGCTCGGCAGGGAGTCTGCTTCTCCCTCTGACCCTCTTCCCTCTCGTGCTCTCTGTCTCTCATTCTCTCTCTCTCAAATAAATAAATAAATAAATAAATCTTTAAAGTGCTATACGAATGTTAATCTTTCAATAAATTTGTGCTTTGTAAACAACTTGTATAAAAGGTCATCCCTTCTATGGCCAATTATTTCTATTTTTGATCTTTATGGTGAATATTGACATTTTTCCTTTTCTTTACATCATTATATTGGTCACTGGACACCACTTAAAATGCCTATTTGTTGTCATGTTACAGATTTAATTTTGGTAAGGCCAACCTTATGAAAATGTATTATTTTCTGTGAGCCATTATATTTATAATTCAGATGCCACCAAGTGGATGGTGGTGCCTGCTTTATGGCTGCATGGGCTTACTGTTTAGTTTATTCTCTGATTTGGATAAGAGAATATAGATTAGTCTATAACCCAGCTAATTTTTTCTATCATATCTATCTATTAAGAATAATAGTCTTAACACGAACAGATATTTCTCCAAAGAAGACATACAGATGGCCAACAGACACATGAAAAAATGCTCAACATCACTCATCATCAGGGAGATGCAAATCAAAGCTACAATGAGATATCACCTCACACCTCACATCAGAATGGCTAAAATAAAAAATATAAGAAACAACAAGTGTTAGCAAGGATGTGGAGAAAAAGGAGCCCTCATGCACTGTTGGTGGGAATGCAAACTGGTGCAGCTACTGTGGAAGACAGTATGGAGGTTCCTCAAGAAGCTAAAAACAGAGCTACCCTATGATCCAGCAATCACACTACTGGGTATTCACCCCTAAAATACAAAAACACTAATTCAAAGGGATACATGCGCCCCTATGTTTACAGCAGCATTATTTACAATCGCCAAACTATGGAAGCAGTCTAAGTGTCCACCAACAGAAGAATGGATAAAGATGAGGCATATATATACACACATATACACACATACATATACATATATATATATATATATATAATGGAATATTACTCAGCCATAAAAAAGAATGAAATCTTGCCATTTGCAACAACATAGATGGAGCTGGAGAGTATAATGCTAAGCAAAATAAGAGAAAGACAAATACCATATGATTTCACTCATGTGGAATTTAAGAAACAAAACAAATGAGCAAAGGGGAAAAAAAAGAGAGAGGGAGAGAGACAAACCAAGAAACAGACTCTTAACTACAGAGAACAAACTGATTGATGCTTCCAGAGGGGAGGTGGGTAGGGGATGGGGGAAATTGATAAGGGGGATTGAGAGTACAACAGAATTGTTGAGTCACTGTATTGTACACCTGAAACTAATACAACACTGTATGTTAACTATACTGGAATTAAAATTTTAAAACTTAATAAATTAAAAAAGAATAATAGTCTTCAATTACAACCTCTCTACTTACTAATGACATATGTTGAGCATCATGTTCAATAAGATTCAGAGAAGCATAAGCACTCATATACAAAACCCCTCCCTCAGTCAATTTCAACTCTTTAACAACACCTTGCCCAAATCACCAAAGGTTCTTTTGGAGTTAATGTCAGAGCTGGAATGCTGCACCTATTAGGATGGGTGAAAGGTGAAGACAGCAGAGGGCTGCTGGAGCGGTGCATTCCTGAAGAACAGGTGGGTCAAGTTGCCAGTATAGAGCAGGTAGGGTAGGGACCAGAAAGGAGTTGTGGCGTGCTCGGGATTAGTCACTGGGATGACAGGGAGAATATTGACACTAAGTCAAGACCAGAATGATCCAGGAATTAGGAAACCAAAGAAGATGTCTCACCAGGGCAGAAATTAGGGACTAAACTGAGGCAGGCTGCCATGGGGAAAAGCCAGTGTATCCTTGGATTGAAGTTTGTATGCAAACACATCCCTCTTGGAAATCAGAATCTCCCTTTGGGTTGATGGTCAAGAACTTCCCCTAGTTATCTTCTTTTTTAAAAATCTGATATTTATTGAGCATTTGCTATGTGCCATCACTGTTCTAAGCACTTTGCTTGGATTATCTCTTTTAATTTTTATGACAACTTTATGGAGTAGGTAATCTGTTGTATGCATTTTACGGAAGAAGAAACTGAGGCAAAGACGGTTAACCAGCTTGTCCAAGGTTACTCAGCCAATGTTGAGTATAGCTGTGACTCCATTCTAGGTAGCCTAACCCCAGACCTGCACTCCAAACCATTACAGTACATGGCTCTTTGCCATTTGAACTCATGTTTATCATTTTGCCATTTCACTGGGCTCGGCCTGGTCTTGAGAGAGATGGCTGAAGATATGCATATCAGGTCAAGATATTATTTAGTCTAATTTTTCTTGTTAAGAACGTAACATTTAAGAAAAAAACTTAAAGAAGTACAACTTAAGGAAAAACATTTTTATCGCCTCTGAGGTTAAACACCTCTAGTTTGCTACACAAAAGCTCTTGACATTTTGTCATCAGAAGTCTTCATGGCTGATTTTTCTCAATTTTGGATTTGTTCATTTATAGAAGAGAAGTTGGCCTTATTTTTCCTCCTTCAAGGAAAGACCACATTTATCTCTTTGCATCCTGAACTTTCAATCCTTGCATTTTTTCCTCCCTGGGGGCATACTGAATTTAAAGGGATTTCAATATGTCCAAATGAATATGTCAGCTAATACGTGTAATTAGAACTCAAGGGAAATTGGGACTAGAAATACGAATTTGGGTGTTAATAATATAGAGGTTACAGTTGAAGTTATGGGAAATAATTAAGATCTCCAAGGAAAAATATTCAAAAAATGAAAAAAGAGGGCTCAGTTCAGGTAGAAAAGACTTTGCAGATCATTCTAGTCCAATCCTTTACACAAATCTCAACTCCCTAGAATAAAATGATCCCAGTTTATTACCAGACCTGTGATAATGGAAACTCTTTAACCCCCTACATTAGTTTTGTGGTAATTAGCAAATTACCACAAATTTAGTGGCTTAAATAACACAAAAATATAATCTTACAGTCCTGGAGGTCAAACGTCCAAAATGAGTTTCACTAGGCCAAATTCAAGGTGTTGGTAGGACTGAATTCCCTCCAGAGACTAGAAGGTAGACTCTCTTTCCTTGTCTTTCCAGGTTCTAGAGCCTGCCTGCATTCCTTGGCTTATGGCCCCTTCCTCCTTCGTCAAAGCCAGCAATATAACATTTTCATATCTCCCTTTCGCTCTGGCCCTCTGTTTCCATCAACACTTCTCCTCTGATTCTTCTGCTTCCCTCTTCCATCTTTTAAAGACCACTGGCATTACATTGGGCTCATCAGGTAATCTCCCTAAATTAAGATTGTTGAATTAATCACATCTACAAAGTCCCTTTTGCCATGTACAGCACCATGCGCAGGGGTTCCAGGGATTAAGATATAGACATCATTAGTACATCTACCACACCTCCAAAATAGCCCACAACCCTAATGGCTAGAAAGCTCTTACACTGAGCTAAGCTTTGTCTACGTGTAGTTTCTATATATTGATCCTGGTTTTGTTCTCTGAAGTCACAAATACTAAGTTTAATATCTGCCACATAACTCTCCTTCAGGTATCTGAAAATATGCCATTTCTTCAGCAGTTTCATAAAACATAGGTTCAAATTCCTATTATCCTTGTTGGCCTCTTGTGATACTTTTGGTTTATCAATGCTTTTTTGAAACTATGATATTGTTTAATCAAGCAAGAATAGATAGGGCCAATGTCCCTCGGGTTCTACACACTGAATTTGAATTAATGAAGCCCAAGATTGTAGTCTATTAAAATTCTTGTCCTTGAGGACGTGTTTACCTGAACTATACTTGTAGAGTTGATTTTTAACTGAAATGCTGGCATTTACAACAGTTTATCAAATAACTCTTTAGTGTCAGTGTTAGTAATCCTTAACTACATGTGATCTACAAATGTAATTATGTGTGCATTTCTATCAAGCCATTAATAAAAATGTGAAGTGCAGTAGAGTCCATGACAGACCCTTGCAGCATAAACGAAGGACTTGTCCAAGAGAACATTTATCTGCTTTTCTGGGGGCCTAAGTCATTCAAGCGAAATCTAACTGCATTATAGTCTGATCCACAGTTTTTCATCTTGTCCACCAGGAGTTCAATGTTTTACACCCTTCATATAGCATTTCCCTTTACTACCAATCTCCCAATGTTATCTGAAAAGGAAATAAAGTTAGTGTGGCTTACACTGTTTTCAGTAAACTCACGTCGGCTCCAAGTGATCAGTGTCCTGTCCTTTAAGCGCGCTCAAATCATTGAAGAAAATCCATCCTCATCTTTTTCCTTTTTCTTAACTTTTTAAATGTTAAGTTTGCCAGAATACAGTACGCAGAATCTATCTTTCTTCCCTTGTTGAAAAGCATGTTGTTCTGACTTTCCCGTCTTTCGACCCCTCTCTTCTTCCTTACAATCCTTCCACTCTCAATCACTGCGGTGACTTACAGCAGGAGATGGCCTCATCTGGAGATGCTCCTGGTTGCGGCTGGTTTGTGTGGCAGGTTCAACTCCTCAGGGACTGCTAGTAAGGGTTGCGAAGAGCAGGTTCAGCACGTGAAAGGAATGGAGCAGGAGGACTATGTGGAAGCTGTATCAGGTAATGCAAAATACGCTTCACAGTTTTCAAGGTAAGTGTTTATTTATGTAAGAGCTTCCTGACCAGTCTACAAAGAAGCGGAAAGGTGACTAGAGGAGCAATAGGAGACTTTTTGTGCTAAAGCACAGAGCTTTAATTGACTACATATTGGCAACAGACATCAGTATACAAAGTGAAATATGTCCAACCAACCCAACCAACAGTGAATAGGGTTTTTTTAAATTTTTTTTTTAATTAACATATAATGCATTATTTGTTTCAGGGGTACAGGTCTGCGATTCATCAGTCTTACACAATTCACAGCGCTCACCATAGCACATACCCTCCTCAATGTCTATCACCCAGCCACCCCATCCCTCCCACCCCCCTCCACTCCAGCAACCCTCAGTTTGTTTCCTGAGATTAAGAGTCTCGTATGGTTTGTCTCCCTCTCTGGTTTTGTCTTGTTTTATTTTTCCCTCCCTTCCCCTATGACCCTCTGTCTTGTTTCTCAAATTCCACATCTCAGTGAGATCATATGATAATTGTCTTTCTCCGATTGACTTATTTCACTTAGCATAATACCTTCTAGTCCCATTCACGTTTGCAAATGGCAAGATTTCATTTTTTTTGATGGCTGCATAAAGTGAATAGGTTTTTATCACAGTTTATCACTTTACCAGACAAAAAAGACTTATTTTTACATGTTAATAGTTTTTACTTAAGCTATTGATTAAGAAGCTATGTCAACAGAAGCAAAATCTACAAATTTGATGATCTTTAACAAATAACATGGTAAAAGATTTTAGTGTGATAATTACAATTAGGTACACACCTGGTTTTGTACTGTGCCCTTGAACTTTTTGGAGGGTATATATTTAGTCTGTTTCCACAATATAAGAATATACAGGGGGGAAAAGAAATATATAGATATTGAACACAGATTAACTTAAAAAATAACTTTTAATGTCAATAATGAGAATGATTTTTGGGAATGGTTATTCTTCTCTTGGGAAAACTTGCTCATGGTAGACTTTCAATTGATATTGCATGATTAAGAACTTGATAGTTTAATAATTGTAATAATACCTTCCAAATTATTGGTTTAATTTTAATTTGTCTATATTAGCAAACCTTCTTCTAGCACCTGTAATCCTAGTAACAAGACTTAATAACAAACACACAGAGAAAGACACTCAGTGTGATGAGATGCCATAGACATTTCCAGTAATTATCCTATTTATGGAAAATACAAAAATACAGAAAAAAATCCATTCTTCAGGTATCTAGATGTCTCTGCATTTTCAACTTGTTTTTCTTGGTTTTATGACATATTTCATATTTCAAAAGAAAAAATTTAAACACCTCTGGCCCTTATAGCACCATGTTTTACATTAAAATGCAAAGCTATAATATTCAAAACAATATGGTACTCACACAAAAATAGACATATAGATCAATGGAACAGAATAGAGAGGCAGAAATACACCCATGCTTATACAATCAATTAATCTATCACAAAGGAGTCAAGAATAGAAAATGAGGAAAAGTTAATCTCTTCAATAAATGGTGC
Organism: Neomonachus schauinslandi; assembly: GCF_002201575.2. Classification (NCBI taxonomy): domain Eukaryota; kingdom Metazoa; phylum Chordata; class Mammalia; order Carnivora; family Phocidae; genus Neomonachus; species Neomonachus schauinslandi. The sequence goes on along the minus strand of NC_058411.1, from coordinate 60,900,304 downwards.
TGGGAAATTGGACAACTGCATGCAAAAGAATGAAACTAGACCACTTTCTTGTGCCAAACACAAACATAAACTCAAAATGGATTAAAGACCTAAATGTAAGACCTGAAACCATAAAACTCCTAAAAGAAAACATAAGCAGTAATCTCTTGGACCTCAGCCTTAGCAATATTTTTCTGGATGTTTCTCAGGAAAGGGAAACAAAAGCAAAAAAGCAAAAATAAACAAGTGGGACCACATCAAGCTAAGAGGTTTTTGCATAGTGAAGGAAACCATCAACAAAATGATAAGACAGCCTCTGAATGGGAGAATATATTTACAAATTATAAATCCTTTAAGGGGTTAATATCCAAAATATATAAAGAACTCATACAACTCAACACCATAAAACCCCAAATAATCTGATTAAAAATGGGCAGAGGACATGAATGGATATTTCCCTGAAGAAGACATGCAGATGGCCAACAGACACATCAGGGTCCCTGCTCAGTGGAGAGCCTGCTTCTCCCTCTCTCTCTGCCTGCTGCTCTGCCTACTTGTGCTCTCTCTCTCTCTGTCAAATAAATAAATAAAATCTTTTTTAAAAATTTATTTCATAATAATTCAGTGAGTGACAAATAGAGAAGTGGGGTTATGGATGAAATGAGATTCATCATTGTTAATAATTGTAGAAGCTGGGTGATGGGTATACAAGGGGTGGTCATTATGTTATTGCCTCCACTTGTGTATATGTTTAAATTTTCCATGATTAAAATTATAAAAAACAGAAAGACAGAAAAGTAAAAAATTATTTTCAATCAAGAATCAGAGGTATGGGGGTGCCCGGGTGGCTCAGTCAGTTAAGTGTCCAGCTTTTGGTTTTGGCCTAGGTCGTGATCTCAGGGTTGTGGGATCTAGCCCTGTGTTAGTGGAGAGTCTCCTTGAGATTCCCATGCTAGTGGGGAGTCTCCTTGAGATTCTCTCCCTCTCCCTCTGTCCCTCCCCCTGCTCATGCTTGCTCACTCTCTAACTCTCTAAAATAAATAAATAAATCTTAAAAAAAAAAAAGAACATAAACTCTTTAACTCTGGAAAACAGGTTCTTCAAAAAGATTAAAAACAGAACTACCCTACAACCCAGCAACTGCACTACTAGGTATTTACCCAAAGGATACAAAAATACCTACTTGAAGGAATACATGCACCCCGATGTTTATAGCAGCATTATCAACAATAGCCAAATTATGGCAAGAGCCCAAATATCCATTGACTGATGGATGGATAAAGAAGAGGGGGTACATATATACAGTGGATTATTAGTGAACCATCAAAAAGAAGGAAATTTTGCCATTTGCGACGACGTGGATGGAACTAGAGTGTGTAATGCTAAGTGAAATAAGTCAGTCAGAGAAAGACAAATACCATATGATTTCATTTATATGTGGAATTTAGGCAACAAAACAGATGAACAAAGGGGAGAGAAAAAAGAAGAGAGGGAGGCAAACCATAAAACAGACTCTTAACTATAGAGAACAAACTGAGGGTCGATGGAAGGAGGTGGGTGGGGGGATGGGCTAGATGGGTTATAGGCATTAAGGAGGGCACTTGTGATGAGCAGTGGGTGTTGTATGGAAGGGCTGAATCACTATATTGTACACCCAAAACTAATATTATGCTGTATGCTAACTAACTGGAATCTCAATAAAAACTTGGGAAAAAAATGAACATAAACTTCCTAACACACAGAAACCTTGTGCTATTTGTCTTTGTATCCCCAGTGCTTGGGGCAGGAGGAGTTCTGAAAATATTTTTAGAAGAAAAAATTCCCTTTGTAGGTCATCTATATGAAGAGAACCGAGCAAAATAGTATATATAAGGATTTTTACTTACTTCATTTAGTACAACCACTTTTTTACACATGTGTGGTGTCTATTGTCTCTGGAGAACAAAAGTAGTCTGAAGCTCAAGGAAGTTCTTCATGGCCTCAGCGATGAAATGAAGAGAAATGAACTAAATTCCAGTTTCACGCATTTGGTTTCCTCTTAAATTTAGAGTTCTTTATATCCCCTCACAACATAGGCCAAGTCAGTTAAGTGAAGTTACTGAGAAGTTTTGAGGGTATGTGAATGAATGAATGTGAAGAACAGTTCATTTCATTTCATTTTTAAAAGATTTTATTTGAGAGAGAGAGAGGGAGAGAGAGCATGCAAACAGGGGGAGGAGCAGAGGGAGAGGGCCAAACAGGTTCCATGCTGAGCGTGGAGCCCGAAACAGGGCTCCGTCTCATGACCCCAAGATCATGACCTGAGCCGAAATCAAGAGTCGGTTGCCCAACCGACTGAGCCACCCAGGCGCCCCTAGAACTGTTCATTTTAAGAGCTACATTTGTGCACATTTAAGAAAAGAATAGTACTATGTAAACCTTTTATGTATATAAAATTAGTAAATGTCCTTTGGTCTCTGTCCCTCAAACACCATTATTGTACTTACAGTTTGGGGTTTGTACCTGTTAGTTAATCGAGAATTTGGTCCCGTTAGTCCTTTTGCACGTGTGCATGTTAGTGTGTGTTATTGTGTTTTTGCTCTTTTTTTTTTTAAAGATTTTTTTATTTATTTGTGAGAGAGGGAACGAGAGACAGAGAGCATGAGAGGGAGGAGGGTCAGAGGGAGAAGCAGACTCCCCGCCGAACAGGGAGCCCGATGCGGGACTCGATCCCGGGACTCCAGGATCATGACCTGAGCCGAAGGCAGTCGCTTAACCAACTGAGCCACTCAGGCACCCTGTGTTTTTGCTCTTATGTCAGGATTTCCCATTTGTCTCCAGCAGTCACAGATAATATTGCTTCACAGAACCACTTTAGGTGACAGTTGAGAATAATTATTTAGATTTATGATCTTGTAGAGCTAGGGTTTTTTTTGGTAGAACATATATAAGTACTTTTCTCATTAACCTCCGAACAGTAGAGAAGAGTAAATATTATCTCAACCTTCCGCAAAAGATCTGAAAGCCAATGTAACTCTAAGAGTTTCACTTTTTTAAAGTCCCATTCTCAGTTTTTAAAATTCATGCAATATTTTGAGGAAATAGATATGTTCATTATCTTGCTTGTGGTATTGCTACGGGCATCTACATATGTCAAAACTCATCAAATTGTGCACTTTAAAGATGTGCAGTTTATTTTACGTCGTATAACCTCAATAAAATAGAAAAAAGTTCATTAAAGAATGAATGAACTATAGTTATATAAAACAATTATAAGTGAATACCACAAACAGAATGTTGAGCAAAAGAAGTCAGATACAAAAGGGTACATAATATGTGATTCACTCTTAAGGGAGACTAACGACTGAAAAGAGGTATAAGGAGTTCTTCCGAAATGGTGGTGATTTTGTTTCATGAACTGAATTACATGGGTGCATTTACTTTATGAAAATTTACTGAACTGTGCATTTGTGCACAGGATCTTTGTGCTGATGGAACTGTTCTATATCTTGATGATGGTGGTGGTTACACAAATCTATAAAGATGTGATAAAATCGAACAGATTTTCATACAAACAAACATGGCAGGCAGAGGGAGAAGGAGAAGCAGGCTCCCCGCTGAGCAGAGAGCCCGATGCAGGGCTGGATCCCAGGACCCTGGGACTATGAACTGAACCGAAGGCGGATGCTTTACCATCTGAGCCACCCAGGCGCCCCTAGGGTACTTTTTTTTTTTTAATTTAAGAGGTATGACTCTACCATATCTGAAATAAAGATTTCCACTTCTCCATAGTACAATTACACAGGATGTACTAAAGATCATTTAACTACCCATCTCATTTTTAGGTGAGAAAACTGAAGCCAGAAAGATTAAGGGACTTAGCCAAAGTCATACAACCAGTTTTTAGAGGATCCAGAACCACCACCGTGTCACCTCCCTCACTTCAATATTACATAGTATATCCTGGAGGGGAAGCACCAGAATGTTCCACTGAGGGTTTTATTTGCTTGTTTTCAGTGTATTAGCTGTACAACTAATGATTCAGAATATGATTAACAAGGACCTACTTGAAAGATCAAATGAATAAGGGATAGGGAACACGGATATAAATAGAGTTATAATTATAGGCACTACTAAAAAAAATTTAACTTTTATCATTATTAGTCATAGAGATGCCATTTGTCACTTAGAACAGATATACATAGTCTTCTGAGAGTCAAAGGAAACATAATTTCAGGACAGATTATTCAAACATTTTAATTCAAAGAGTGACTGTCTGGAATTGAGGGGAAAAAAATGTAAGACTCTATTAAACAGGATGTCAATACTCACTTTGACGTAAACTTCCTGAGAAGTGGAGGTTTGCTCTGAAACTTCCTGCTTGGTCATAAAGAGGAACAAGGCAACTGGAACACATTAGTCTTTCTCTCTCAATCTGGTCCAATGTGGTTGATTAAAAATGCTGATTTGGGTTTATTCTTAAAAAATACAAGTAGCCAAAGCACAGCATCATGTGGACTGTATTTCGGGAGGCACCTGCAAGGTGAGAAAGAAGTTATTACCCAGTTTTAAGTAAAGAGACGTTTGATAAACACGTGACTTGCTGGAAAGCAAAGCTCAGAACAGACAAATTGTCATTTGCAGCTTTCAGTTTTATGTTCCCTTCATGGAAGTAGCTGCTCTTACCACACTGGATGCTTAAAGTTGTAGCAGTCTACTTTTTGATGAAAGTTGTCTCCCACTGTTGGCTGTACCCCAACTCTCTGTGCTGGGGGGGGCCTGTGGGTGATGACACAGCCCTCCCTTATGTACACATGTAACTCTCACTACTCTTGTTCTCCCCTAAACCTGCAGTGTCTTTTATTTTTTATTTTTATTTTTTTTTTAGTAATTCTTGTGGTAGAGGATCCCTTATGCTGACTTACCAGAAGTAGCAATCCCAACTCTGTCACCACCCCAGGTGCATGTTTTGTTTTGTTTTGTTTTGTTTTTGCTGCCAACCCCTAAATCCAATAATTGGTCAGTCAATGATGCTGCATGCTGTTTCTTTGTGATCTCACTCCTAGCGCCACAGGGGACCAAGCGCCATTCTTAGTCTTTGGGTCTCTTTTGGCTCGGCATGCTGGCGTGGCTTCTGTCTTTCTCAGTAGGTGCAGAATCTGTGACTCTCTAATGACCACCCCCAAGGATGGCGGCTCCAGGCCCTTGGTCTTCATCGCCTGCGGCTGCACTCTCCTGGACAGAAGGCACCCACTCATTCACATGCTTGATACCTCAAAACTTTTGAGCTGGGGGAAAGAAAAAACTTTTCTCACTATATAGTGGCCAAAGAGTAGATAAATAACTAAAAATAATAACTGCTACAGAAAAAGGAAGGAAGGAAGGAGCAAAAAGGAAAGAAAGCCTTCTCAATCCTTAAGATTTTTTCTGGGGGAGGGGTCCCAACACTTTGATATTTAGTTGTCTTCCCAATGTTCCCAATCCTCTCTGGAACATTTTCTATTTCTTCCTGGCCTAGAGCATTGCATATTCCCAATATTGTTTTGCAAAGAAATGTATCATGCCTGTGACTTTGGTATTAATATTTGGCATAAGGTTAATTTATCCCCTCCCCTCGTGGAAGTCCCCATCACTTTGCAGCTCTGTCACAGAGGCTAGGCTAACAGAAGGATAAATGTATGTAATTTAATTTCGCAAATCCTTGTTAAATGGAGAGGTACCTCAAACTAAGTTGGAAGCTCATAATCCTATAACTGTGAAACTCTGATAAACATCAGACATTGACAGTTGATATCACGAAGGTACAGACAATCTATAGACACTCGGAAAGTGATGACAGGAAGAGCGATGCCAAATGAGAATAATGGGATTTTAGAAAAGTAGAACTTTTTTTAAAGTTTATTTATTTATTTCAGAGAGAGAGCGTGAGATTGAACGTAAGTCGGGGTGGGGGAGAAGCAGAGGGAGAGGGAGAAGCAGACTCCCCACTGAGCAGGGAGCCCAACTCAGGGCTCGATCCCAGGTCCCCGAGATCATGACCTGAGCTGAAGGCAGACGCTTAACCGATTGAGCCACCCAGGTGCTCCGAAAAGTAGAACTTTAAAAAAAAGTTATTGTTTTTTTCTTTGATGACAAAAGGAATACTGGCTTTTCATTCTTAAAAGTTTGAAATACATAGAAAAGCATGGGGGACGTGGGGGCTCAGTTGGTTGAGCGTCTGACTCTTGGTTTTGACTGGGATCATGATCTCATGGGTCATGGGATCAAGGCCCCTGTCCATCTCTGCACTCAGTGTGGAGTCTGCTGGGGATTCTCTCCCTCTGCCTCTCCCCCAACGGGTGAGTACTTGCATGCTCTGTCTCTCAAATAAATAAACAAATCTTAAAAAAAAATACACAGAAAAGCAGAAAAAAAGAAAAAAGCCACCCTTGAGATAATCACGGTTTACATCTGGGCGTATACCTAACATTTTAATTTATATGTACATTTACACAGATCTTATTCTATATAACACTCTGTAACCTAATTTTTTTTCTGCATTTCAAATCCACTGCATAATCCTTGTTCAAAATACAGATTAAAAGCATTCAAGAAGCATTCTTGTTCTGATATAATGACCCAGGAGTAATGATCTCAATAATTTTCAGACCTGAGGTAATTATTAAGAAATGTCGATATATTGGGCGCCTGGGTGGCTCAGTCGTTGGGCGTCTGCCTTCAGCTCAGGTCATGATCCCAGGATCCTGGGATCGAGCCCCGCATCGGGCTCCCTGCTCGGCGGGAAGCCTGCTTCTCCCTCCCCCACTCCCCCGGCTTATGTTCCCTCTCTCACTGTGTCTCTCTCTGTCAAATAAATAAAAAAAAAAAAAAAAAAGAAATGTCGATATACAATTACATGCCCTTTTAGGAAAGAGCTAGCTTTTCTCTACTGATATCTGTGAAGGATTCTTCATTTCAACCACATTAACTCATATTCTCTACTTCTATCTGTTGCTATTATGAAGATACATCAGTATTTTAATGGATTGGCAACACTTTTTCTTTAAAGATCAATTGGTAGAGTATTTATTTATAAAATTCAAAATGGTCCTTAGTCATACAAAATGCAGAAGAATGATGCCCTAAACACCGATTTCAAGGTAACAATATCAATGTCATAATTCAACAATGAACAGCATCTCCATTTAGATTTTATTCATATATTGTATATTATGTTGTCATTAATCTTCCATGGAAAACTAGATATGTATGAATCCCACCTAATGAAGAAGGGCATTTCGTATAGTTCATTCAGAAACAATCAACCACATGATTTCACATACCCACAAGGAATAAACGAATTTCATGAAGAGATTTGAGAGTAGAAATACATTAATATTTGCTAGTCACAAATCTCAAGTAGGGTCAATGTAAAAAAAGCATACATTGAAATTAATTAATACTGTCCAAAAATTTATCCCCTTAATCTTTTGAAGCATAATAGCATATACATTATCTAAGAGTTTAACTTTGGATTATTCCTTATAGTAAGTATTCTGATTTAGAGTAATATCTGTAAAGAGTGACTGGCTTACTGCTATGTGAACTCTTTTCATTTATTAACATTTGATTTTCAATTAAATATTTTTCTATATTTTGTAAATGCATTTTTTAACCTAACAATATATTGTGAATATTTACTCACCACCTGAAATATTCTTCTATACTTGATTGTCATTTCAGAATATGGTTGCTCTGTACTTAGTCTCTATTAGACGTTTAGTTTGTTTCCAGTATTTTTTTTTAAGATTTTATATATTTATATGACAGAGAGAGAGCGCGAGAGAGTAGAAGCAGGCTGAACGCAGAGGGAGAGGAAGAAGCAGGTTCCCCGCTGAGCAGGGAGCCTCACGTGGGGCTCGATCCCAGGACCCCGGGATCATGACCTGAGCCGAAGGTAGAGGCTTAACCAACGACAGAGCCACCCAGGCATCCCTGTTTCCAGTGTTTAACCATTATAAACAATACTGTGTTGAACTATCATACATAAATAATCTTGTAAATATCAGATTATTTTCTTAAGTTCCTAGAGATGAAACTGCTTAGTCGAGGTATTTAAACATGTCAAGGTTTTTATGACACTCCTGTCGGCAACATCTGAGGGTCTCATATTCTTTTTTTTTTTTTCTTGGTGAATTTTTAAAAAAATTTTTTTATTCTTATGTTAATCCCCATACATTACATCATTAGTTTCTGATGTAGTGTTCCATGATTCATTGTTTGTGCATAACACCCAGTGCTCCATGCAGAACGTGCCCTCTTTAATACTCATCACCAGGCTAACCCATTCCCCCCACCCCCTCCCCTCTAGAACCCTCGGTTTGTTTTTCAGAGTCCATCGTCTCTCATGGTTCGTCTCCCCCTCTGACTTCCCCCCCTTCATTCTTCCCCTCCCGCTACCTTCTTCTTCTTCTTTTTTTTTTTTCTTAACATATATTGCATTATTTGTTTCAGAGGTACAGATCTGAGATTCAACAGTCTTGCACAATTCACAGCGCTTACCAGAGCACATACCCTCCCCAGTGTCTATCACCCAGTCACCCCATCCCTCCCACCCCACCCCCCACTCCAGCAACCCTCAGTTTGTTTCCTGCAATTAAGAATTCCTCATATCAGTGAGGTCATATGATACATGTCTTTCTCTGTTTGACTTATTTCGCTCAGCATAATATAAGGGTCTCATATTCTGATGGGAAGAACTTTTCTAGGGGTGCCAGTATTTCTTGTTTGAAGCATGATTTGTTTTGAAGCTACAGTAAGTTATATAACAGAGATTTTCATCCCTGGCATGCCTTAGCAGGAAAGAGACACGGTGCTCTCTCTATTCTACCCTGCCAGTTTGGTGTTTGAGTGGGGAAGGGTAAGTTTGTGTTCAAGGTGGTGTCACACCCTTGACACGTGAGGCACAATATGTAGATCAAAGGGGAGAAAGCTCCGGGCATTTCTTATCTCCAGGGGGCTGTTGCTAAGTGCCTTCCCTGTAATATTAAGCTGTCCGCAGCAGGTGGACAGTATAGGGCTTTCTCACCTGAATGTTCTCCCCTTCAAAGGTGTTAACTAATTTTGTTATTTTCATTAAATACTCATGACCTGAAAGATCAGGTCTCCTCAAAGATATTTTCTATGTGTATTTAATGGTAAACTCTGTAATTTTTACTGAAAGAAAAAGAAAACCAAGTGGCATTAACTTTGATTTGAGTATATGCCTGATGAGAGTTACTCCCTCCCTGTTTTAATGAATATGGCATTAAGTGTATGTATCTTGATTTTTTAGTGCAGTGCAACCTATCATTGAGAGGTTTCAAAGCTGTTACTTAAGATGTTGATTATGTAATGTATAGATGTCACAGGTGTGTGGTTTAACCTGTTAAGGCACACTTAGAGAAGGGAACGTGAGTATATTCTTGTCACTTTATTACAAATCGCATTAGGATATATATACACACACACATATATATATAGTAATATATAGGTATATGTACTGTACTATATAGATATACAACTTTACGGTACTATATATGGTATATACAGTAATCCTTGAATAACAACAGGTCATAGATTATTGAAAAATATTATGTCATGCAAAATTTCAGTTGGTAATTTACTTTCCTTGCCTAGCATTCTCCATCTCCACCCCTCCCCCAGTTAAGATATACACCCCATAAAGACTGTGACCTTGTCTATCTTGTCCACTGCTGCATACCTGTCTTAAACAGATATGTAGTAAAAGGTCTATAAATACTTGCTGAATGAATGAAAAATAGAGCCATATTTTATTTTTTATTTATTTATTTTTAAAAAAGATTTTCTTTATTTATTTGACAGAGAGAGACCCAGCGAGAGAGGGAACACAAGCAGGGGGAGTGGGAGAGGGAGAAGCAGGCTTCCCACGGAGCAGGGAGCCTGATGCGGGGCTCGATCCCAGGACCCTGGGATCATGACCAGAGCCGAAGACAGACGCTTAACGACTGAGCCACCCAGGTGCCCCAAAATAGAGCCATATTTTAAAAAGAGTAAAAAAAACAGCATTGAATTTATAAAATACTATAAACAAATGTTGCAGAGGCATCCAGTTCTAAAACAAACCAGATTTGCCAACAGAGTTGCAAGTTTAATCTCATTCCAAACTTTGTTTTTTATTTTTATTATTTTTTAAGATTTTGCTTATTTATTTGAGAGAGAGTGAGAGAGAGCACAAGTGGGAGGGAGGAACAGGCTCCCTGGGACTCCATCCCAGGACCCAGCCTGGATCCCAGGACCCTGGGATCCCAGGGATTGTGACCTGAGCCAAGCCAAAGGCAGATGCTTAACCGATTGAGCCACCCTAATTCCAAACTTTAAAGTGGTAACATGCATTACTCGTTCAATGAATGACGTAATTAGACATTAATAGTAATATTTAAAGCTCAGAGTGAGTAATAGAGGCATAATGGGGTCCATAATGCCAGTGTCAAAGGTAGCGCTTGGGGTTCTGACTGAATATTTGAGAAAGGGAAGAGATCCATCCATGTAGGCAGGTGGTTAAGTCTATGGAGCGAGAAATAGGAGGTTTCTGATTTTGTGGCTTCTCTTTAATTTCTGGGCTCCCCCCCCCACCCTTTATCTTCCAAAACAAAAGGATTAATTAACTTTGGAGGATCTGATCTTTGGTAAACAGGTAACTTAAAAATTTTTAGGAGAATTAAAGTATGTTAAACTTAATGGAAGCTTAGAAAGCACATCTTTTTTCAGATGACTATTGTATGCACCCTTTAAAACCTGACTTTTTACTGAAGTCAAATATCAGAAGGCAGAAACCTTGTTTGATTTTTTAACTTTATTTTTATTATAAAATGTGTCATACATACCAAAGAGCATATAAAACATATAGATTTTAAAGAACTAGAGAAACATTAGTGTACCCACCAGCTTGAGAATAACTTAACTATTTATGAGAATTGTCAGCTTGATTTTTCTCCCATTGACCTTTCACAAAATGGTGGCTGTTTATTTAAATAGATAGGTCTATTCAAATCCACAGCTCTTATAATTTCCACCACAGAATACTTATTTCCGGAATTGACCATAGTTACTACAGAGCTAGGAGTATATTATTTTTCAGAATAGTGGAAAATTAGGTACTTATGGCTTGTGAAAATAGAACCTCATAGTTTTTTGATGGAAAAGTATGACTGGAAACTACAATTCTTTAAGATTAATTTCTAAACTCAGAAGTGAGATTATGACACAATCACTTAGCAAGTATCAAAGCTTTTTCTGGGCAAAATAACTACCTTGACTGGGTAATGAATAAATCTTCTCAGATGCATATCAATTTCTTCTTGAGTGAAATTTGAGTTAGGGGTAGGTTACTATTTATCAAATGGAATCTGTATTAGTTTTCTATTGTTGTACGACAAGTTACCATTTAGTGGATTAAAGCAATAGATGTTGACTATCCTATAATCATGGACATGGACATTGGACATGGCTTAGTTGGGTTTTCCGACTCTGGGTCTCTCACAAGGCTGCAGTCAAGGTGTTGTTGACTGTTGCTGCCGTCTTCTTAATGCTTGACTAGAGGTGGATCCAATTCTATCTCACTCAGGAGGATGTTGGTAGGATTTAGTTTCTCTCAGCATGTTGTACTAAGAGCCTTAGTTCCTCACTGGCTGTTGACTGGAGTCTATCCTCTGCTTTTTGCCACCTAGACCTATCCACTGAGCAGTTCACAACATGGCAGTCTCCTTCATCACAGTAAGCAAGTGAGACAGCAAGAGAGAGAGAGAGAGGAAGATGGATGGGAGTCATAGCCTTTTGTAGTCTAATCTCAGGCATGACTTTCCATCACTTTTGCCATATTCTGTTCGTTGGAAACAAGTCAACGGGTCCAGTCCACACACAATGGGAGGAAACTATAGAAAGAGGTGAAACCTAGCAGGTGGAGATCATTGGGAGCCTCAAAAAGAAGCAGAAGATGTATTTTTAGGTGATTAATGGAGGATAATCACCACATCTGCCCTTCGGCTCCCTTACCTAGTAACATTTCTACAGTGCCTTCCTTTTTATCAGAAGTAGCCTTCTGGGCTCCTTTCATCAATTTGACAGGAATGCTGACAATACAGCTTTTAGGTGATTAGGGTTCCAGAAGCCTGCTGGAGAGATTGCTGAATTACAAGCCCTTTTCAGTTGGGCCACACTTTATGTGTGTTTGAAGCTTGCTATGCCTTTGGTCAGCCCAAAGGTGATTATTTTTTGTTTGGAAAAAGTGAGACAACTCATCTGAGGTAATTTTTTTTCCAATACTCACTGTGGGGGGCGGGCGGGGCGCCTGGGTGGCTCAGTCGCTAAGCGTCTGTCTTCGGCTCAGGTCATGATCCCAGGGTCTTGGGATCGAGCCCCGCCTTGGGCTCCCTGCTCCACGGGAAGCCTGCTTCTCCCTCTCCCACTCCCCCTGCTTGTGTTCCCTCTCTCGCTGTGTCTCTCTCTGTCAAATAAATAAATAAAATCTTAAAAAAAAAAAATTCACTGGGGGGGCGCCTGGGTGGCTCAGATGGTTAAGCGTCTGCCTTCGGCTCAGGTCATGATCCCAGGGTCCTGGGATCGAGTCCCGCATCGGGCTCCCTGCTAGGCGGGGAGCCTGCTTCTCCCTCTGCCTCTGCCTCTCTCTCTCTCTCTCTGACTCTCATGAATAAATAAATAAAACATTAAAAAAATATTCACTGGGGAAAATATTATTTCACTTTGTAAGTTTTCATTTAAAAGTAATTTCTTCTTTCATTCTGTAACTTGTGCTGGAAAATGACCATACTCATTTTTGGCCACTCGAAAATTAAGTTTTATGCTCAATATCTTCCATGACTTAAAGAAAAATTTTTCAAATTTTACTTATAAGCACAATTGCAGTGGAAGGGTAGGTTTTCAAAAAGCCGCCAGTGCTAGAGTCTGTTTAATACTTGAAGCTGTAAAATCGAGATATAATAAATGATTCAGAGAATTTTTGATATGTTTTCTCAAAGGCTTTGGGATATTTAAATATTAGCTAGTACTACAGTGGAGCGCCTGGCTGGCTCAGGTGGTTAAGCGTCCGACTCCTGATATCAGCTCAGGTCTGGATCTCACAGTTGTGAGTTCAAACCCCATGTTGGGCAAAAAATTAGCTAGTGCTACATTTTGGCAAAGTATCATGATTGTTTTTTGGTTTTTCGTTTATGTTTTTGCATTTCTCAACTGTTCATTTCAGGCTTTTTTTTTTTTTTTGCCTTTCCCACTTTTTATTAGCTTCCTCCATCTTGTGAAATTATACAAAACAGTTAAACTTGGATTGTTTATTTGACTAAGAAAATATTAGGAAATAAAAAAAAATGTGGTATGATTTCTGCTACTACCAGAGACCGGAATTAATCTCTCCCCAAAAATAACTTAGAAAGTGGACAAAATGTATGAAGTCATAGTTTTCAGGGATCAAACAGCAGGCAGCGATTTTTTCAGAGAAAGGAACAAACAAGGTAAGTCCTATAATTCTTCTGGCTGCAGGAGATTTTTTCACACTGCAGCCAGAAGCAGAGCTCGGGCACCTCCGAGCAGAGGAAACAGAGTTGGGAGATCTGGGAGGTGAAGGCATCAGAATTTCAGGGTGAAAACCAGAGGAGAGAGCTGCCCAAAAGAAGAGCTTGGTAGAGTTCCTCCTGAGTCTTCAACTGAGTACTGATCAGCACAGGCATGTGAGAAAACTACCAAGGCTGGAGAAAAAGATCACTGGAAAAAAATAAGCTAAACCACACACTTGGAGTCACACGGGGCCAGGAATCATTTGTGTTCCTACCAGATGGAGTGGAAAGATCTCTTAACATGTGGGGCATCCAGTAGAGTCTTTAGAAGGGTATCACCTCAGTAGTTGGGCCAATAAGCCCTAAATTAAAGGCTGTTCTGGACCTACCCAACAAAGCTTAAAAGTGCGGCTTGAAAGGATCAAACTGTTTCCAAGTAACATAACCGCATCCCAGAACAAAGCCCCCAAATGGTTAAAGGAATACAAAGAAAATCCAGCACAGTGGCATGCAATAAAAAATTAGAAGGCATTCAAACAAGCAGGAAAATACAACCTATAATGAGGAAAATTTAATCAATTGAAACAGTCCCAGAAATGGCAGAGATGACATAGTTAGTTAAATTAATCAGGAATATTAAAACAGCTATTATAATACTACTCCATATCTTCAAAAAGGTAAAGTGTGAGCATAAGAAGAGGTACGTAAGATATAAAAAGGACCTAAATCAAACTTCTAGACCTGAAAAAAGAAGCAATGCCTAAGGGCGCCTGGGTGGCTCAGGCGGTTAAGCGACTGCCTTCAGCTCAGGTCATGATCCTGGAGTCCCTGGATTGAGTCCCGCATCGGGCTCCCTGCTCGGCAGGGAGTCTGCTTCTCCCCCTGACCCTCCCCACTCTCATGCTCTCTCTATCTCATTCTCTCTCTCAAATAAATAAATAAAATCTTAAAAAAAAAAAAAAAGGTTAGTAAACTTGGAGTCACAGCAATAGAAATTATTCAAAATAAAGCGCAGAAAGACAGGGTGCCCGGGCGGCTCACGCAGTTAGGCATCTGCCTTTGGCTTGGGTCATGATCCTGGAGTCCTGGGATGGAGCCCCGGGCCTGCTTCTCCCTTTGCCCTCTGTCTTGCTCTCTAGCTCAAATGAATAAATAAAATCTTTAAAAAAAAAAAAGAGAAAGAAACTGAGAAAGATAGAAGACTGAGTTAAAAAAGAACAAAGCATTACTGAACTGCAGGACATCATGCAGCCTAACATATGTGTCCTTAGAGTCTCAAAAGGGGAGGAGAAAGATGGAGGGATGGAATGCATATATGAAGAAATAATAACCCAAAATTTTCTAAATGTGATGAAAAGTATAAACTCACAGATCCAAGAAGCGCAATACATCCCAAGCAAGAGAAAAAATGAAAGAAAACACAGCCATTCATATCAAAATGCAATTGTTGAGGACCAGTAACAAAAAGAAAATATTAAAAGCAGCCAGAGAAACAAGATACAAATACAGAAACAAAGGTAAGGATGACAGAAGCAGTGCCAAAGTGCGCATAGAACATCGTAAAATACGGAAAGACGAAACCATCAACCTAGAACCCTAGACCCCGCAAAAAATCTTTCAAAAATGAAGTCAAAATATAGACATTTTTAGACATATAAAAGCTGAGAGAATTCATCACCAGCAGACCAGTTCTAAAAGTGCAAAAAGGAAGTTCTTCGGGCACAAAGTAAATGGTAACCAATTGGAAATATGGATCTACACAAAGAAATGAGGAGCACTAGAAATGGTACATGTGGGGGTAAATATAAAAGACTTTTCCCTTGCTTTAAAAATATCTTTAAAATAATGATCTGTTGAAAGCAAAAAACAATAGCAATGTATTGTGGGGTCTATAACATATGTGGAAGTAAATATGTATGACAACAATAGCACAAAGGCTGGGTGGGGCCAAAAGGAAGTGTATGGTTGTAAGGTCTTTACACTATGTATGAATTAGTATAA
The DNA here is from genome assembly GCF_002201575.2 of Neomonachus schauinslandi. Lineage (NCBI taxonomy): Eukaryota > Metazoa > Chordata > Mammalia > Carnivora > Phocidae > Neomonachus > Neomonachus schauinslandi. Next base: position 60,884,777 of record NC_058411.1, on the reverse strand, counting down.
TATTATGTAAGGTCGACTGTGATGACTTAAAGATGTATACTGTGAACTCTAGTGCAGTCAGTTAAAAAAACAAGATGTATTGCTAATAAGCAGATAAAGAAGATAAAATCAAATCATCAAAACTGTTCTAATTAATCCAAAAGAAGATAGGACAATGGGAAAAAAAAGCAAACAAAGAACAGATGAGACGGGGGTGACTGGGTGGCTCAGTCGGTTAAGCATCTGCCTTCGGCTCAGGTCATGATCCCAGGGTCCTGGGATCGAGCCCCGCATCAGGCTCCCTGCTCATGGGGGAGCCTCCTTCTCCTTCCCTCTGTCCCTCCCCTGCTCGTGCTCTCTCTCTCTCTCACTTGTTCTCTCTCAACTAAAATAAAAATAAAATCTTAAAAAAAAAGAACAGATGAGACAAATAGAAAACAAAAAGAAAATGGTAAATTTAAACTTAATTATATCAATAATCACAGTAAATGTAATCATCTAAACACCTAATTTAAAGGCAGAAATTGGGGGCATCTGGGTGGCTCAGTCCGTTAAGCATCTGCCTTCAGCTCAGGTCATGATCTGGGGGTCCTGGGATGGGCTCCCTGCTCAGCAGGGAGTCTGCCTCTACCTCTGCCTTTGCCCCCAACCCATGCTCACTCGCTCGCTCTCTCAAATCAATAAAATCTTAAAAAAAAAATAAAGGCAGAAACTGTAAGAGGCAAGCATTAACCTAACACTAAAACCAGACTCATCAAAATCCCTTGTAGACATGGATTTAAAATTCTACCAAATCAAATCCAACAATTGACAAAAATGGTAATATGTCATGACCAAGCAGGGTTTATCCCAGGGATGCAAAGTTGGTTTAACATTTGAAAATCAAACAGTGTAGTTTGCAATTTTTACAGACTTAAAAAGAAAAATCATGTGATCATCTTAGTAAGTGTGGCAAAAAAATTTGACAAAATTAATATCCACGTATACTACAAATGTCAGTCAACCAAGAATAGAATGGAACTTCATAACTAATAAAGGGCATGTGCTGGAAACCTGTAGCTAATACCATACTTACAAGGGAAAGACTAAGTGCTTTCCTCCCAGCAGATTGAAAACAAGATAAGGTTTGTTTTTACCACTTCTGTCAAACATTTTACTGGAAGTCAGAGCTACTGCAATAAGGCAAGTAAAGAAATAAAAGTAAATAAACTGGAAGGGAAGAAGTAAAACTTTTTCTGAAGGAATCACCAAGAAACCCACTAGAACTTATAAGTGAATTTAGCAAGATTATAGAAGACAGGTTAATACATAAAAATCAATTGTATTTCTATATAACTAGCAACAATCCAAAATTAAAAATAAAAAAATCATTAATTAGGGCGCCTGGGTGGCTCAGTTGGTTAAGCGACTGCCTTCGGCTCAGGTCATGATCCTGGAGTCCCGGGATCGAGTCCCTCATCGGGCTCCCTGCTCGGCAGGGAGTCTGCTTCTCCCGCTGACCCTCCCCCCTCTCATGCTCTCTCTATCTCATTCTCTCTCAAATAAATGAGTAAAATCTTTTAAAAAAAATCATTAATTAAAAACATTAAAAATATAAAATGCTTAGGAATAAATTTAACAAAAAATGCACAAGACCTGAACACTAAAAGCTATAAAAAATGGCTGTGAAAAATTAAAGACCTAAGCAAATGGAAAGGTATACTTTGTTCTTGGGTCAGAAAACTCAATATTGTTTTGTTGGGTTTTTTAAAGATTTTATTTTTAAGTAATCTCTACACTCAACGTGGGGCTCGAACCTACAACTCTGAGAACAAGAGTCGTGTGCTGCACCGACTGAGCCCAGAAAACTCAATATTGTTAAGATGTCACTCCTCTCCAAATTGATCTATGGAGTCAATGTAATCCCAATGAAAATCCCGTCAGGATTTTCTGTGGAAATTTACAAGGGGATTCTGAAATTTGTGTGGAAACACGAAGGACCTAGATTAGCCAAAAAATTTTTGAAAGAAAAACAAAGTTGGAAGATCTACAATGCTTTCTATCAAGATTTATAGAAAATGGTGGTAAATCCATACCATTGAACACTCTTCATCAATAAAAAGGAACAAACTGTTGATACATGCAACAACGTGGATGGACATTAAAATCCTTATGCTGAACGAGAAAAGCTTGACAAAGAAAGTGTATACAGCATGGTTCCGTTTATGTAAAGCAAACTAATCTATCACAACAGAAAATAGATCTGTGATTGCCTGGGGTAGGGGTCAAGGGAGGGATAGATGACAAAGAGATGAGAGAAAAGCCTAGAAGGGATGGAAATGGTTATCATCTTGATTGTGATGATGGTCTCAAAGGTGTATACATATGTCACAATATACTGATTACACTTATTGCAGCTTATTGTATGTTGATCATACTTCAATAAAACTGTGTGCTTTGGTACCAATACTAATATTACACGTAGTGCTCAGAAGAACTAGTTAGAATTCTAAATGGGTATAATAAAGCCCTGCAGGGGCGCCTGAGTGGCTCAGTCGTTAAGCGTCTGCCTTCGGCTCAGGTCATGATCCTGGGGTCCTGGGATCGAGCCCCGCATCGGACTCCCTGCTCTGCGGGAAGCCTGCTTCTCCCTCTCCCACTCCCCTTGCTTGTGTTCCCTCTCTCGCTGTTTCTCTGTCAAATAAATAAATAAAATCTTAAAAAAAAAAAAAAAATAAAGCCCTGCAAATTGGCTTCTTCAAATTGTTTTACCTGTAAAAATTGTAGTGCTTTTGCAGTGATCAAAGATCTCTTTTATCCATGCCCTCCTTTCCTACCCAAGAGCCTTCTGACAGTTTTGAGCATGTACGATACGCCTCTATCAACGCCAGTACCTAGTTCAGGAACTCTTAGTAAATACAGAGAAAAAAGGACAGCAGACGCAATTGCTTTTAGGCCTGCTGCCTCTTTGGTTTTGGGGCAGCTTGCTTTTAGATCTTTGTCAGTGGGACATGTCCCAGATCTTGTGTCCTGTGTGTAGTCATAAGTGTAAAAGTTATTTTCAGTGCTAAAAAATGTATGAAGGCGATGAAAATGCTAGACGTCTGTCCAGTGGACTTGCACAAGAGGAGGACAAGAAGACCACGGGTTTACACTCTTGTCGGATAACCTTATGTCCACATATACCTAAAATCGTAGGCGATAGTACTAAAAGGATCTCATTGCTTCTAATAAACCTACTGACATTAGCATAATTTTTAATATAATTGTTTTCTGAAAATCAAGCATGTACTTGTTACTAAGTATATGAGTCTTCTCACTTCATGATTTGCTAGTACAAACACTGCTGTGCTAAATAGTTACCCAACTCTTTCAAGGATAAAGCCTCAGATACTGCTTACAACCTAACGTAATTTTGGTACCTCATTTTATTCTTTTAAACAATTTTATTGAGATGTAATTCACATACAGTAGACAATTTCAACCATTTAAAGTGTGCAGTTCAATGGTTCTTTGGATATTCACAGAGTTGTGCAATTATCACAATCTAATTTTAAACTATTTTTATTACCCCAAAAAGAAACCCCATATCTATTAATAGTCACTTCCTATCCTCCCCCTGCTCCCCTCCCAGCTCGAAGCAACCACTAATGTACTTTCTGTCTCTACAGATTTGCCTATTCTGGGCATTTCATATAAATAGAATCATACAACATGTGATCTTTTGTGACTGGTTTCTTCACTTAGCATGTTTTCAAGATTCATCCATGTCCTAGCATGTATCAGTACTTTATTTTTATTCTGAATAAAATGCTATGGTATGGAATTATTTATCCACTATTACTTATGTATCCATCCATTAGTTGATGGATACTTGTTTCCCCTACCCTGCTTTTTGGATATTATAAATAATGTACTATGAACATTTATGTACAAGTTTTTATGTTGGACGTATGTTTTCCTTTTTCTTGGGTATGTATCTAGGGGTGGAATTGCTAGGTCATATGGTAACTCTCTGGCTAATATTTTGAGGAACTACCAAATTGTTTTCCACAAAGCATCTGTACCATTGTATATTTCTACCAGCATTGTAGGAAGGTTTCAATTTCTCAATGTTAACTTAAGTACTTTTTTTTAAAAGATTTTATTTTTTTATTTGAGAGAGAGAGAGAGAACACAAGGAGGGGGGAGGGTCAGAGGGAGAGAGAGAGAGAGAAGCAGGCTGCCCGCTGAGCAGGGAGCCTGACGTGGGGCTCAATCCCAGGACCCCGGGATGATGATCTGAGCCGAAGGCAGATGCTTAACTGACTGAGCCATCCAGGCGCCCCCCTGATGTACTTTCCAAGCTTCATTTTATCCCATAAATTGTTGGTCCCATGTTATCAGAATGCAGATCTATTTTAAGGAAGCTGCTTTTTCCCCACTTTGCAAAGATGCTTCAAATATAATTTTCTTTCTCTAAGAAAATAGATTTGAACTGGTTTATCCTAAGTTATCTTCTAACTAAAAATCTGTGCTTCTCTGAATTCGTCATCTTCCAACAGAAAGAATGGCTCTTCTTATTTGCACCTTGCAGTTTGACCTAAATAATAACGTCTGTTTGGCAAGGAAAAATAAACAAAGCTGGAGTCCAAAAACTGAGTCATTGTTTTAAGTAAATCATCTATAGTCTAAACTAGTTACAATCCCTGCCTGTAAGCCATAATCTTGGCATGTTTTCTATGTCTTCAGTTGCTTTTGAAAAGTTCAGGTATTATTTTATAATGTATGAATAATTTAAAAAATGGGGAAAAAAGGGAGAGATTGAACCTACTTTCTATATAGGTGACTTTTTAAAAAAAGATTTTATTTTTTGATTTGAGAGATAGAGAGAGAGAGCACGAGCAAGAGGGAGGAGTCGAAGGAGAGGGAGAAGCAGGTTCTCCTCTGAGCAGGGAGCCCAATGCGGAGCTCGATCCCAGGATCCTGGGATCATGACCTGAGCAGAAGGCGGACGCTCAATGACTGAGCCACCCAGGCGCCCTTTAGGTAACTTTCAATGTAAAAATATATTCACATTAATAATTTTCATCTAGGACACTACTACTACTATGTATATAATGTACTATGAACATTTGTGTACAAGTTTTTATGTTGGACATTATGTTTTCCTTTTTCTTGCATATGTATCTAGGATACATACTTGAGTACATACTACTACTAATCATAGTATTAATCAGTATCAATTATAATATTAAAGCCATGTTGTACCTCTCTTTCATTCAGAAGCCACAAATTTTGAACTATGACCTTGTCACTTTTACTCTTGATTTAAGCATCCAACAGATTTTTTTTTTTAAAGATTTTATTTATTTATTTGAGAGAGAGAGAATGAGAGAATGAGAGAAAGCACATGAGAGGGGGGAGGGTCAGAGGGAGAAGCAGACTCCCTGCCGAGCAGGGAGCCCGATGCGGGACTCGATCCCGGGACTCCAGGATCATGACCTGAGCCGAAGGCAGTCGCTTAACCAACTGAGCCACCCAGGCGCCCCATCCAACAGATTTATAAACCAGAGCTGTAACTGGGTGGGGGGATGGGTAAAATAGTTGAGGAGGATTAAGGAGTGCCCTTGTTGTGATGAGCACTGGGTATTGTATGAACATGTGGACTCACTCTATTGTACACCTGAAACTAATGTTACACTGTATGTTAACGAACTGGAATTTAAAACAAAACCGAAAAAAAAATCACAGCTGCAGCTCACACATTAGACAATTACTCAAGCAATTCTCACGTTGATGAGGAATCTAAAGGCAAAATAAAGAGGCTACCCTCCATTATAATCTGTTGATTTTGTGGTTAATATTAGACTACGAAATTTAAAATACAGAGGCAGCATAACAAAAGAGCATAGGCTTTGGAGTTGAGATAGAAAAAAAGAATTGAATCTTCGCTGTGCCATTTACCAGCTGTAGAACTTTTGGAAAGTTTCTTACCTTCACTGAAACTCAGGGGGGCGCCTGGGTGGCTCAGTCGTTAAGCATCTGCCTTCGGCTCAGGTCATGATCCCAGGGACCTGGGATCGAGCCCCGCACTGGGCTCCCTGCTCGGTGGGAAACCTGCTTCTCCCTCTCCCACTCCCCCTGCTTGTGTTCCCTCTCTCTCACTGTGTCTCTCTGTCAAATAAATAAAATCTTAAAAAAAAAAAAAAAGGGGGCGCCTGGGTGGCTCAGTCGTTAAGCGTCTGCGATCGGCTCAGGTCATGATCCCAGAGTCCTGGGATCGAGCCCCACATCCGGCGCCCTGCTTCGCGGGAAGCCTGCTTCTCCCTCTCCCACTCCCCCTGCTTGTGTTCCCTCTCTCGCTGCCTCTCTCTCTGTCAAATAAATAAATAAAATCTTTAAAAAAAAATTAACCCCCCCCCCCCCACGCAGTTTACTCATCTGTTAAATAGGATTAATAGCTCCTACTTCATTGGGTTGTTGTCAGGCTCCGTACCTAACACATCAAGTACAAAATCCGTGTCAATGAATTCGGGGTTGTGTGTGTGTGTGTGTGTGTTTTAATCAGAAAATCTTCCTTGAGCGCTCAGGATTTAAATATATAACCTTCCTGGTCTAGAAGTCTGTCTTTGATTTAGGTCAGCATGGAAGTATTTTAACAGAGCTACTTAAGAACCCATTTCAGGGCGCCTGGGTGGCTCAGTTGGTTAAGCGACTGCCTTCGGCTTCAGGTCATGATCCTGGAGTCCCAGGATCGAGTCCTGCATCCGGCTCCCTGCTCGGCAGGGAGTCTGTTTCTCCCTCTGACCCTCCTCCCTCTCATGCTCTCTGTCTCTCATTCTCTCTCTCTCAAAAAAAAAAAAAAAAAAAAAAGCCACAAAACTTTAAAAAAAAAAAAAAAGAACCCATTTCATAGCCTGTGATCTTTTCCAGCCCTTAGATTCAGATTTTTCATACATTTTTTTCTTCTTAGTCTATAGGATTACATTTTCATTAATCCATATTCAATTTATTCCTAGATTATCTTGGGCATATTTTTCTTTTCCTCATCTCCTTCAAAGAAAGTAGAAGTTTGAGAAAACAAGAAGTTTTGGAGAATTTAAACAATGGATGATCATTATTGTTGGCAAAAACTACCTTGAAATGAGGATCTTTGATACAATTATGCTTAGCATATCTATCAGTTTTCTTGGGACACATCTTTAGAGAGAGAGACTAAATCCAATTTTAAGGGGTGCCTGGGTGGCTCAGTCAGTTAAGCGTCTACTTTTGGCTCAGGTCATGATCCCAGGGTCCTGGGATTGAGCCCCCCGGAGTCCTTTCTCAGTGGGGAGCCTGCTTCTCCCTCTGCCTGCTGCTTCCCCCTGCTTGTGCTCTCTCTCTGTCAAATAAATAAATAGAATCTTTAAAAAAAAATCAATTTCAATTTATATTCTATTTATGTGCTGTTCCCTGTGTATATCTCAAGGTATTTACCATTCAGTTACTGTACATAATACTCCTGTGAAACTCATGGTCCAAAAACATTAATTAACTTAATTTACAAGTGGGTAAACTACAGCCTAAAGTGGTTGGGTTGCTTTAGGCATCTGGACAAGTCTAGGGAAGTTGACAGCTGCCAAACAAGGCCTGTTCAATTAATATTGTGTCCCAGAATTGAGTTCCTCTGGAAAGGAGAAATCTGTTCCTGTGCTAGCATGTCCCCGGTGAAACTCATAAGATTTTGTTTTTGTTTTCTCCCAGCTAGATTCATTTATTTACATGAAGAATGTTTGGAACTTTATGCTCCACCCAAATCCTTCTCTTCAATGCTAATTAATATTCTGTGTGTTAGTGTGAGTGTGTGTGTGTGTGTGTATGCACACATGCATGTTTCACCCTTGGCAGGTCCCTTTTCAAGTTATTGTCTTAGTGTTTGCCTCCTAGCATTCTTTTTTGGCCATATACTTAGTATCTAACCATTTTTTATGCTGGTAGTATAAGACTGCATTCAGTAGATTCCTTGCTATTACCTTTTGACTTAATAATTATTTGCTGTAATGCCACATGGATTTTCTTATGTATCTTCATAAATGTAATTTTTAAACCCTCTTTAATGTTGGATTGATTTACTCCCTAATAAAGTGCTGAGCACTCCTAGATACCTCTTGATTCCTTTCTTTCCCCTACATTCCTAGAGTTGCTGGACCACCATATGGCTTCTATAATTTTATCCTGACCATATCAATATGCTGCTTAAAATCTTGTGATGGTTCACCCTGACTCAGAATAAAATGTGATCTCCTTTGCTTGGGATACCATGCCCTTCCTGATCTGGCATATGTCCACTTCATGATCCTCATGTAATCCTTCCTAAGCTGGGCTCTAGTCATACTAAAATACTATCCTCTGCCTCCGCACATGCTGTTCCCTTTACCAGGAACATCTTTCCTTATCCTGTATCAAAACTAACGTGTCATCCCTCTCCCTCCTTAGAGTGTGAGTTCTTTCATGGTGGAGCCAAGTGTTCTATTTTTGTAACTAGAGGTTGGTAGAGTGCTAGATACACAATGTGAGCTTTAATACATGTTTGTGGGATTAGTTCATGTAATTAATAGTTGCATGGCTGTGGGATTCACCATCAATAGAAAATACCTTATAATGACTACTAATAAAGTTTTCATGAAATTCTGGAGTGTTTAAGCTGTGGTATCCCAAAATAGGACCTGGTTGGGACCTCAAGGGTATCTGCATTTAGTAGAGGGAACTGGAGGTTGGATGAAGGAACGCGGTGATCAAACTTGGAGAAGCTCTATAAAGTTCAGTAATTTTAAAGGAACATCAGCAGAAAAAAGTTCTAAAAAACAATTTTATTTTCTGTTTTCTATCAATTTAACTCTTTCATCCAATTTGTCATGTATTTTATCAGCTAAAGAGCTAAATAATTTGGACATTTACTGTAATCTTAATGTTTTTAGTTGTCTGAGCACAAGTAATGCTATACGGGAAAATATTTTGTTTTGTGTATTTTTCATTTGGCTGATGAAATACAAAAATATCTTAACTCCACTACTTTTCCTCCCCTGAGCCTTGTGAGACACACCGCACAGACACTGGAGGGGAAAGAGGGAGGCTGAGGCTAAGGAGTGACAAACTGTGAGCAGCGTAAACTCCATACATGCAAAATTTTCCCCAAGTAAGAAACTAGCCTTTTTAATGACAATAATTGTCTCTAGGCAAATACATAGACATTAAAAAAGTTAAAGAATTCCACATATAGAATATTAATACTGGTAGAAGAATGTCTCCTCAATATCCTATAGTTCAATATTTGCCTCAGGCATTTATTAAAAACTGTGTTGTGTATAAATATTACACAGAATAATTTCCAATATTTTATATTTTATACCTTTTTTCCACTCCATCAACTAAAGACCCATAGTTTATTTTAACATGTCTAAAATCATAGCATATATTTAAATAGTATTTAAACAATAGTATTTAAATAACTGTCAGGACACTTGGCTGGCTCAGTCGGTAGAACATGCGACTCTTGATCTCGGGGTCATGAGTTCAAGCCCCATGTTGGGTGTAGAGATTACAAAAAAATAAATAAATGTCAATTTTTTCTGTAACTTTATGCACGTATCTATGGAAACCACTGATAATCTGTGGTCTTGAGTATATTCCACTATTGATAGCTGAATATGTACTTATTTTTGTTTTACAAATTAGGGGCTGAATGATATGAAACTAGGTTTATAGACAGACTTGTTCCTTCCTGGTCCAGAGTATTGCTAGTGTTCTCTCACCTTTTGTCCTGTCCAGGACATCCTAGAATGGGAGTTCTGGCATTCACCCAGGGCCATAGCAGCTGATTGTGCTTTAGAGGTTCACGCTCCTGAGGAACAGTCAAGTAAACTAGGGCAATCGGGAACCAGAGTTTATGAAATGTAGTTTCTTAAGAATAGGTGCACCATCAAGTGAAATTCAATAAATATTGTTTGTAAGTATGTGCCATATTATTAATAAACTTATTTTTTCAGATGATTACTATTGGTATCTTATGTATTTGCTACAGTTAGTAGTTTGTTGTGTTTGAAATTTAAGTGCCAAAATGTTATTGCAATAAACCAATACGTTTAATTATGTATAAAACAATCATATGAATAACAGCTGCAAGTATTTTAAGTATGAAATATTTTCAAATACTTTCAATTAATTTTCCTCCATTTCTAGAAATCTCTTCAAAATTTCAGAAAATCTGCACAGCCTCCTGAAAACATCCAACTGTTACTGAGATGCCAGAGTTGACAGTAACTTCCTAACTCTGCTTTAGCTTCTTCTTGGGTGACTAGCACGGTAAAAATGTTTAATGTGTTAGCAGGATTAAGTAATGCCTGTATGAAGAAGAAATTATTGGAATTCCAGCATTTATCCTGATATTCAGTATACCAGATACTAAATATGAAGCATATTAATAACAACAGTAAAAGTTCTAAACTTTTTTTAAACATTTTTAAAAGATTTTATTTATTTATTTGTCAGAAAGAGAGAGCGAGCGAGCGCACAAGCAGGGAGAGAGGCTGGCAGAGAGAGAAGGCTCCCCGCTGAGCAAGGAGCCCAATGCTGGACTGGATCCCAGGACCTTGGGATCATGACCTGAGCTGAAGGCAGACGCTTAACTGACTGAACTACCCAGGCGACCCAAGTTTCAAACTTTTTATTTTTAGCATTTTATTTAGCTATTGACCAATAACCTCTTGAAAACAAAACAAAACAAAATAAAAAACAAATGGGTGCCTGGGTGGCTCAGTTGGTTGTGTCCAACTCTTGACTTCAACTCAAGTCATGATCTTGGGGTTTTGAGATTGAGCCGAGTCAGCTCCACGCTGGGTATAGGGGCTGCTTAAGATTCTCTCTCCCTCTGCCCCTCCCCCCTGCTCTCTAATAAATAAATAAAATCTTAAAAAAAACCCAAAACATAGATTTCCAAAAAGTTCCGCAATTCCAAAATGTTAGTTTCGTTTAAAAAAGTAATTTAAATATAATATCAAATATGAGATTACTAGAACTAGTTAGGTGTTCTTTGATGTTCCATTGTATTCTTTAAAAAAAAGTTTTGCTTTTCCTGATCTCAAAATACATTCATTAGAGAAAAAAAAAGGGAAATACAGAAAAACACGGAAAAGAAAAAAAAAATCAGCAGTAATTCCTCCAGCTACATAAAATCTCTATTTATATTTTGGAGGCTATCTTTCTAGTTTCGCTTTTTCCTAGCAACTGCATTTTTTTTTTTTTAAAGATTTTATTTATTTATTTATTTGACAGAGAGAGACACAGCGAGAGAGGGAACACAAGCAGGGGGAGTGGGAGAGGGAAAAGCAGGCTCCCCGCAGAGCAGGGAGCCCGATGCGGGACTCGATCCCAGGACCCTGGGATCATGACCTGAGCTGAAGGCAGTCGCTTAACCAACTGAGCCACCCAGGTGCCCTGCAATTATTTTTTTATTTTGGTCCTTGTGCTAGCCTCTTCACATAAAGCTGTGTACAAGGAATCTTACAGAACAGAGATCTAATAAATGGGATACAATGTAACCTACCTTCCCCTCTACCCTTCTCTCATGATAGAAACACCTTCTATTCTTTTTTCTCATATCTGGAATTGGTATACAGAGTTAGTGACTAAAGAAAGACATATTTGGGCGCCTGGGTGGCTCAGTTGTTTAAGCGACTGCCTTCGGCTCAGGTCATGATCCTGGAGTCCTGGGATCGAGTCCCGCGTCGGGCTCCCTGCTCGGCGGGGAGTCTGCTTCTCCCTCTGACTCTCCCCCTCTCATGCTCTCTCTCTATCACTATCTCTCTCAATAAATAAATAAAAATCTTAAAAAAAAAAAGATATTTATGTTTTTAACAAGATAAAAGAAACAGGAGAAAACCAAAAATATTCAGGTAAGTATTTTAATTAAATTATCACAGAAATCAAAGGTGTATATGGACACAATTATGTGTCATACACAACTATATATGTGTATATATACCCATATGACTATTTACAAATATGTAAACATACATACAAAGTCTAGAAAGGAATATACAGAAATATGTGTTAGGGTATTGGGGTGATGTTTCTTTTTTATTAATTTGTAATATACTCAACAAACCATTACACTGAGATAGGACTATTTTAATGTTACAGAATCTTATACAAATGAATTTGTTCAAGAGCTTCTCTGTCAATATGCTTTTCTGGATATACATCGTAGGTCAGTGGTACCTCTTCAACCCAGGAAGATAACTGTATATTAATCTGGAAGAAAAAAAGATTATAAACAAACATGAAAATTGCAGAATGATCCTGTTCTCTGGAACTTCAAGAAATCATGATGAACTAAGTAACTGAAGACAACAGATTTTTTTTTTTTTTACAACAAGCAGGACTAAGTTTACATGGTGTCACATGAACAATTCTTTGTTGTACTACATGGTAGATCTGTGGACTCAGGATTTAATTTACTTTGATTTTGGAATTTGAAAGAATAAAGAAAATACAGAATAGAGTAATTGTTTTAACGTAACTAGGTTAATAATTATCATTAGGTTTAAACAATAAAAGACTAAAACAACAATGAGAATACACAGAGAACAGAGACAACTGTTCATACATACATAGTGATGGTGCTAAGGGGTTGCATGAGAGGCACTAATCTCCCTCCATAACCTTCATCAGGCCCTTCCCTTTACACTGTAAACTTTTGAGTCCCTATGACACAGAAATTCTAGAGCCGCCAATGAATAGAATATATCTGGTTATAGAAGTATAATTAGGGACGCCTGGGTGGCTCAGTCAGTTAAGGGTCTGCCTTCGGCTCAGGTCATGATCCCGGGGTGCTGGATCGAGTCCCACAACGGGCTCTCTGCTCAGTGGGGACTCTGCTTCTCCCTCTGCCTGCTGCTCCCCCTGCTTGTGCTCTCTCTCTGACAAATAAATTAATAAAATCTTAAAAAAAATAAAGAAGTTTCATTAAACAAGAAAGCAATAAAGTTATTCAAAAATTCATGCATAAGGACTCTTTCATAAGTAATAATTTCCAGTGGTTATCTATAGACAGATTTATATATTTAGTGTGAAACCATTATTTCGTTAAGTGAAAAATCACCAAATTATTTCAATCTATATAGAAATTATAAATTGGAGACCATATATATATATGGTCACATATACATATATATATATATATTTTTAAGTTTATATATATCTATATATATATTTTTTGGTAGGCTCCACACCTAGTGGGAGCCCAATGCAGGGCTCGAACTCAAGACCACTAAGATCAAGACTTCAGTTGAGATCAAGAGTCGGATCCTTAACTGACTGAGCTACCCAGGCACCCCTTGGAGACCACATATTTTAAAAGGCATATATTTAAAAAAATTTTTATTTTATTTATTTATTAGACAGAGAGAGAGAGCACAAGCAGGGGGAGTGGCAGGCAGAGGGAGAAGCAGGATCCCCACTGAGCAGGGAGCCCGATGTGGGACTCGATCCCAGGACCCTGGGATCATGACCTGAGTCGAAGGCAGACGCTTAACTGACTTAGCAACCCAGGCGTCCCTAAAGACGTACTTTTATAAGCATGGAAAAGTATGTGGGTTACACCACACATGAGATGGGTCTCTCCTGGAAAAGAATTAAGTGGAGGGGATGGGGAGATTAACATCTTTTCTTTATATATCTCAGGATTATTTCCCTTGTTATTATAAACATGAATTTTTATAATTTATTTATTTTTTAAAAGATTTTATTTATTTATTTGACAGAGAGAGACACAGTGAGAGAGGGAACACAAGCAGGGGGAGTGGGAGAGGGAGAAGTAGCTTCCCGCGGAGCAGGGAGCCTGATGTGGGGCTTGATTGTAGGACCCTGAGATCATGAACTGAGCCGAAGGCAGACGCTTAACAACTGAGCCACCCAGGTGCCCCTACTTTTATAATTTAGATGATTGATAAAAATTTCTTAAGGAAGTATTATTGATGATGGCTTAGTTTTTTTTTAAAGGAAGAAATAGATGCTTACATTTGGCAGTGCTTATAGATAAGGAAAGCACTACTAAAGAAAACTATAATACTCCATTTATATTTTATTTCTTTCATCTAGGGGTCTCTAAGAACTTTATAAATACTAATTAACCTTTATATAGGGTCAACTTATTGGGCTGAAACTTAGTAAATAGGGGCCTTACTTTATATGGAGAATCTAAGGAACAAAGAAGTGGTTTGTACAAGATTCCAAACTGTGCACAGTATATGGGCCTCCAGTCTACACATCTGATTCTAGAAGCCTTGAACAACTCTGTTCCTTTTGTTCTTTTTTTTTCTTAAGATCTTATTTATTTGTCAGAGAGAGAGGGGAAGAGAGAGAGCACAAGCAGGGGGAGCATCAGGAAGAGGGAGAAGCAGGCTCCCTGCTGAGCAAGGAGCCTGATGCAGAACTTGATCCCAAGACATCTCTGTTCCTTTTGTTCTGAGGGTAAAGTTATGATGTGGGTGTTCTAAGCCTCTTACAAACATTTAGTAGCATTTGTTAACCTAAAACTGTAACCCCCAAGTTGGAAAAACTGGTTGGAGAAGCAAAGGAATCTATATCAAGATAAGAATTGCAATTTCAGAGCTCTTGAGGCCAATAAACAAACCACAAACCAGTTCTTAGGCCATAAGTTACTGCTATTCTTTCTATCGTCTGTCACTATATTCAGACAGAACATCTCTAGAATATTGTTAATAGCTATCAGAAAAAAACTGGAGAAAAGTTTTGACAATAAAAATGCTGGAAAGGGGCGCCTGGGTGGTTCAGTCGGTTAAGCATCTGCCTTTGGCTCAGGTCATGATCCCAGAGTCCTGGGATCAAGTCCCACATCAGGCTCTCTGCTCAGCGGGGTCTGCTTCTCCCTTTCCCCCTGCCCCTGATCCTGCTCTCTCCTCTCTTTCTCTCATGCATGCGCTCTAATAAATAAATAAAATCTTAAAAAAAAAATGCTGGGAAAGAGGCTTACATACCTGAAGGCCTGAGAGAGAATCTTCAAGACTTGGTACTGTTACTAATAATGATCCTTGTTTTCTTACATTTTGACTGATATATTCCCAGGCTCTGCAACATATTAAAAACTTGTATTTTAGGTTTTACCAGACACTGAACACTTTTTAAAAAATGAAGATGACAAAAGAAAATGCAGCACAGGCAACACCTAGAAATCCAGATGGGCAAAATGTTTGCCTGCAGGAAATAGCATTGCAGCAAAATATTAGAAATTGGTAAATTCTTCAGTTTCTGAAGGGGGTGTTGGCAAAATTATGATGTTACAACATCGAAGAGATTCAACACGATGGGGATTTGTGTTACTACGAGGTACTGTTAAGGCCGAAACTCAGTTTTCAGAACCAATACACAAGTCAAAGCTGGATCAGTAGTTAAAGCCCCTTAAACTCTTTTGATTTTTTTGAGGGGCAAGGGAGAGGGAGGAAGAAGGGGAGAGGGAGAGGAAGGGGCTGGAAAGAGAGAGAGAGAGAGAGGGGAGCAGGGGAAAGAATCCCAAGCAGGCTCCAAGCCCAGTGCAGAGCCCGACACGGAGCTTGCTTGATCCCATGACCCTGAGATCATGACTTGAGCCGAAACCAAGAGTCAGAAGCTTAACTGACTGAGCCACCCAAGCGCTCCTTAAACTCTTGATGAAGTGTGTCAAAACTGGTTCTGAGGAATGGAGAAGGGCTAGGAGGTAGAGGTGGGGAAGAGTAGTGGAGAAAGGCCATAGATGCCAGAAGCCACGCAAAGACTAACAATTAAGCCTGATATGTAGATTACATCTTTTAAAATAACATCAAGAGTGAAATCATACTTTATTTGGTTGTCAAAAATATTTAATGGAAAGACTTTTGGGCAACATGGCGCCTGCAAAGTTGAGTGGGGCCAGCCCGGTTGAAAGCATGGTGAAATGCCATGTGCGTTTATATGCGCCACAAGGCAGTCCCTGCCCAGGTCTGACGAATTCAGTGCAGACATGAACTGGCTTTCTATACTGTGCATGAGCGTTGACCGTACACCCCACTAGCAGGGAGCAATGGCCAAGCAGAGCAGAGATACACATCCCTTGCAACGGGCAGGTGGGCAGCGGTGTCATCTGCATTTCTCTCAGTTACAGCAATGTAACCGTTATTAGGTTTAGTATTCTGGAGTTTATTAGGCAAAATGATACAAATGTTCTTCCTCAGGCTAGATGTAAAATCATGTAGCAGTTTGATAATCGTCACTGTGCTTGGGCTAGAGCTATTGTTTTGATGTGGTTCCTTAAAAATGACGTATTTTATAAGTTTATTTAATAAGAATGAAGAAGAATGAAGAAGCTGACTAAATTGGCACGGTTGGCCATGCCTCTCAGAATAGCACTTGCTGTTTCTGGTAAGCTATCATTCTGGTAGCTGTATCTGTTTCACCTACTCAAAAAATACACTGAGGCACCTTTTAAACTAACAATTACTCTACAAATCTGGGGTGTTACTCTGTAATGAGATCGGACTTATTCTGAAGCCCGAGTCTTTGCTGAGTACACATTTTCTATTATTACGATTTATTTCTGTTTTCACTTATATACTAACTCCTATAGCAGTATCATTCCACTTGTCTCAGATTCTAATTAAGACAAGTCCTTGGAGGCTATGTGTGGCGCCATCTTTCTTTTTCACTCAGTACAATACAGAATTAACATAGGTAAATGATCAGTTTTGTCAGAACGATTCCAATGTCAGAATGCTTTACTGTGTCTTCTAAAAATTCTCCTGTATACTGTCATCCATGGCTATAATCTGTATTTCAAATTCATTGTACTAGACTGATTTAGGGAAAATGACTGAACTAGCACACGTGGTCGATACCTATTCCCTGAACAACGTAGAGCGTGTGAATGAATGTACCAAGAAAGCTTTTAAAACAACCCAAATATTCAGTATTTCCGGTGTCAAGTTCACCAGTGGCTTTCATCATTCTTCAGCAGTCAAAATCTTCGTGTAATGAATCTCCAAAGATTTTAAAGTGTTTTTCTCTTTTAACTTCTTATACAACATAAACCTGGTACTACTTCATTCTCCAACAATTATGTAATGCTTTTGCCACTGGTCATTAACTTAAAAAGGTGAAAAGCTAGGGCGCCTGGGTGGCTCAGATGGTTGAGCGTCTGCCTTCGGCTCAGGTCATGATCCCAGGGTCCTGGGATCGAGTCCCGCATCAGGCTCTCTGCTCCTTGGGAGCCTGCTTCTCCCTCTGCCTCTCTCTCTCTGTCTTTCATGAATAAATAAATAAAATCTTTTTAAAAAAAAAAAAAAAAGGTGAAAAGCTAATCATACTTTGTCCACTGGAAATTAAGCTTAAAGAGGGCTATGATTAAGATAACCTTGCTCATGTTGTGTTTCTGGTCTTCAGCCTGTGACCAAAAATTGTCACCCATTCTGGCTGAGCTTTGATTATATGATTAGCTTTCTTTTGAACTAGTTTCTTTTAAAAATATGTAAGCTGTTAATTTCATGATGACCTTAACCTACTAGTAACGGGTATGGGTGTGTGTGTGTATGTGTGTGTATGTGTGTTTGAGACAGAAAGCTGGGGGCAGGGGAGAACATAGAAGGTAAAAGGGTGGCAGGATAAAGAGGTTTAGCCATTCAGGATTCCACTCTGTATTAACTGTTTATGGTCTATATGTCTTTTTATTTCTCTGTAGTAGAAACCTTATTGATGCACTAATCCAAACATTTGTGTAATTCCATTTTGTACATATGGAAAGGAGTTTTCCTGCATTTAGAGTACACATATGCCATTATGATAAAAAAAAAAGTCATGAATCCTAGCTAGCTAGAAAATCAATGTCTCAGACTATGGACCATAGGAATTCTCTAATTAGAGGGACCTACTGGTCCTGATGGGTCACAAAGCATCAAATTGTGGCAGAGAAGTCAAAAAAGTGATTACAGATATGCTAATTTTCCCACTGCGTGAATAGTGGAATAGTTTTAGGAACCTACTATTACCACCTTAAAAATATTTTAAAAGTTTGATAACTAATCACTATTTTGGTTAATATTCTTATATCTTATATCACTTATAGAAATTAATTCCCATCATGTTTTTTCAAAGAAAATAAAACGGAGACAGAAAAGAATAAGTATAAATGCCCATCAGGAATTGTTATCTTATTGCATTCCTGATTGCTAAGCAAATGCTTGGGTCATGGTATCATTTAATATATGCCCCCCCATTAGATGTAATATTTTACAAACTTAGACAATCAAAGTTTACTTTTTGTTTAATGCATAAGACATTTCCTTATTAATATAATCTTGTCGAGGTTGTTTTAAAAAACAGTTTAATATGAAAATACTTCCACTTTACTAATCACTTTTTTAAAAAAAGATATGTATTTAAGTAATCTCTACACTCAATGTGGGTCTTATATTCTCATATTCATAAGACCCACACAGTGTGGGTCTTATATTCTCCAAGATCAAGAGTCACATGCTCTACTGACTGAGCCAGCCAGGCACCCCACTAATCCCTTTTCATAGTCTGCTGAATATATTTTAACAGATTTCTTGCTTGAGTAAGTAACATACCTGGCCTGTTCTGCCTCATCAAGAAAATATTCGAAGACATTATTCATGATAATGACATCAGCATTTTGCAGAAGTGAACCCTGGGTACAGATGTCTGCATGAAGCACCTTAAGAAGAACGAGTTCATTTAAGAAAACAAAGATAACCACAGAAGAAATATCTATTGGTTCAATGATATGAGGCGATATGAGAAGTCAACCTTAATTAAAATGGGAGAAAGAACAGTATATTTAATAGTATCATCTATGGGAGATATTTAGTATCTAATTAAAAACCATAAACTTGTGAATATTTGTTTTAGATAGATTTGTTTACATAGTCATATAATTACAGTCTTTCAATCCCCAGCAGTTCAGAGCTTTTTCCATGATGACTATATCATTAATTGTAAGAGTCAAAGGCCTTAGGTTCAAACTCTGGTTCCATCATCAACTGAGTTTGTACACTAGGCAGTTGGTGTCTTCATAAATAAAAAGGAATAATATCTGTCCTGATTCACAGAATCAAATGGATCATATAAAAACTGTAAAAATTATTTATGTATTGTAAAATGTTAATACAAAAAAAATAAAATGTTAATACAGTATGTTTATTGGCTTTGTCTGACTTTTCATCTAAAATTTATTTGATTATTTATCCAAAAAAGCAAACAAAACAATGTATTTAAAAACTATATGCCTCACACCCAAAACAGTAAAATACCTAGGAATAAACTTAACCAAAGAGGTGAAAGACCTGTACTCTCAAAAGTATAAAACACTGGGGTGCCTCGGTGGCTCAGTCGGTTAAGCGTCTGCCTTCGGCTCAGGTCATGATCCCAGCATCCTGGGATCGAGTGCCGCATTGGGCTCCCTGCTCAGCGGGGAAGTCTGCTTCTCCCTCTCCCTCTGCCTGCTGCTCTGCCTACTTGTGCTCTCTATCTCTCTGTCCAATAAATAAATAAAATATTAAAAAAAAACCAACAAAAGTAGAAAACATTGATGAAAGAAATTGAAGATGACACAAAGAAATGGAAAGACATTCCATGCTCACGGATGTAAAAATGTCTACACTACTCAAAGCAATGTACAGATTTAATGCAATTCCTATCAAAATACCAACAGCATTTTTCACAAAACTAGAACAAACTATCCTAAAATTTGTATGGAAACTTTTGACAAAAGATCCCAAATAGACAAAGTAATCTTGAAAAAGAAAAACAAAACTGGAGGCATCACAATTCCAGGCTTCAAGTTATATTACAAAGCTGTAGTCATCAAAGCAGTATGGTACTGGCACAAAAATAGACACACAGATGAATAGAAGAGAATAGCAAACTAAGAAATAAACCCACAATTTTATGGTCAGTTAATCTTTGACAAAAGATGCAAGAATATGCAACAGGAAGAAGTCTCTTCAACAAATGGTGTTGGGAAAACTGGACAGCTACATGCAAAAGAATGAAACTGGACCACTTTCTTACATCATACACAGAAATACACTCAAGATGGAGTAAAGACCTACATATAAGACCTGAAACCATTAAAATCCTAGAAGAGAGCACAGATAATAATTTCTCTCACATTGGCCACAATAACATCTTTCTAGATAGGTCCCCTGAAGTAAGGGAAACAAAAGCAAAAGTAAACTATTGGGATTATCTACTAAAGGTAACAATCAACCAAACTAAAAGACAACCTCCTGAATGGGAGAGGATATTTGCAGATGACACATCTCATAAAGGGTTGGTATCCAAAATATATAAAGAACTTGCACAACTCAACACCAAAAAACCAAAAAATCCAATTTAAAAAATGGGTAGAAGACATGAACACACATTTCTCCAAAGAAGACATCCAGATGGCCAACAGACACATGAGAAGATGATCAACATCACGCATCATCAGGGAAATGCAAATCAAGACTACAATGAGATAGCATTTCACACCTGTGAGAATGGCTAAAAACAAAAACACAGGAAACAAGTGTTGGTGAGGATGTAGAGAAAAAGGAACTCTCTTGCACTGTTGGTGGGAATGCAAACTGGTGCAGCCACTGTGGAAAACAATATAGAGGTTCCTCAAAAAGCTAAAAATAGAATGACCCTATGATCCAGCAATTGCACTACTGGGTATTTATCTCCAAAATACAAAAACACTAATTCAAAGGGATACATGCACCCTTGTGTTTATTGAAGCATTATTTACAACAGCCAAATTATGGAAGCAGCCCAAGTGTCCTTCAACAAATGAATGGATAAAGATGTGGTATCTATATCTATCTATATGGGATATTATTCAGCCATATATATACAAACACACGCACACATACAGATGGTATGATTATATACATATATGATTATATATGTGTGTGTGTATATATGTATATATATATATAGGATATTATTATTCAGCCATAAAAAAGAATGAAATCTTGCCATTTGCAATGACGTGGATGGAGCCAGAGAGTATAATGCTAAGTGAAATAAACCAATCAGAGAAAGACAAATATGATACGATTTCACTCATACGTAGAATTTAAGAAACAAAACAAACAAGCAAAGGAGAGAAACAAAAAAAGAGTAGAGAGAGACAAACCAAGAAACAGACTCTTAACTATAGAGAACAAACTGATGGTTACCGGAGGGAGGTGGAAGGGGGGGATGGGTGAAACAGATGATGGGGATTAAAGAGTGCATTTATGATGAGCACTGAGTAATGTACAGAATTACTGAATCACTATATTGTACACATGAAACTAATATAACACTGTATGTCAACTACACAGGAATTACAACAAAAAACTTAATAATAAAAAATAAAAACTATATACCTCAGAAAATTAACTTGACCACAATCAACAAGTCTGAGAGAGCACAGGCAAGATAACAAGAGAAAACATCTATTTTCTCAAGTGCAAAACAAACCACTTTTATTTTAAAAAGAAGAAAAAAAGTTTAACTATTTTGTATTAAAGGATTTCTTTGGGCTTACAAATAAATAGCATTCTATTTATGGGGTCTGATTCTTAACATATTTTATCCCGCTTTTTATTTTTATTTTTTATTTATTTATTTATTTATTAAAGATTTTATTTATTTATTTGACAGAGACAGAGACAGCGAGAGCAGGAACACAAGCAGGGGGAGTGGGAGAGGGAGAAGCAGGCTTCCTGCCGAGCCGGGAGCCCGATGTGGGACTCGATCCCAGGACCCCGGGATCATGACCTGAGCCGAAGGCAGTCGCTTAACCAACTGAGCCACCCAGGCGCCCCTATCCCGCTTTTTAAATAGGAAAAATACTAAGGTAATTTAAATTAGGTGGGCCTCTAGTCTCTGAAACACACCTTTGACATATTCCTGAACACATAGAAAACAATCACTTTAAACTTTCTAAACATGTTGCTGAGATATGAAATAGGCACGCAAATTAACCTACCGATATACCACAGTTTCCTCTTTTTCTTTCCCATCTCTGTTCACTCTCCCACACCCCACCCCACAGATAGGGTAAAAAAAGGATCTGGTGGATCAATTAATTATGGCAACCAACAGAAGTCCCAGGGAAACTCCCCAAAATGGCTCTGGACAAACCGGAATACTAACAATGCAAAGGCCACATGGCAACCCAAAATAATTTAACCAATTTTTAACGGGCACCTCCTATATACGAGATACTGTGCGGGGAGATACATACACCATGACAAATGAGATACAATATCTACACTGAAATATGTTATGTTCTAGTAATGGGATAAAACAGCTACGCTGGTGACGCTAAGTGCCATCAAAGGAATAAGCAAGATATGAATAAAGAAAAATTCCCCTTTTAGTCTAGTGGAGAGGGTAGAAAGAATTTAAATCAATGGGTCTTTCATGTAAAGACAGTGCATAAGACACATGGCATCCTGAAACCCCATTATAATAACAGTATAGTGTTTTTAGTATACCCACGAGGATCGGGGGATTGGGAAAGGAAGTAACAGAGATAAAATTTTGTAAGTTAGGGAAAAAAAGGAACTAACAAGGAATTTAGGAGACCAGAAAAATCTGATTTCTAAGCTGGATAGATAGAAAGCAAAGACCCCCACTTGGTTTATACTACAGAATCTCAAAAAGGCTCACAACTGATGGCACCAGGTATTTCTGGGTGAAGGAGTAGGGAGAAATGCTAAAAATAAGGTAATTGGGTTGAAAGTCAGTTTCAGAAGTACCCAGACCTCTATATGACTTTCTCATACCCCAGCAAAAGAATAGAGGTTTCTTCTATTTACCCTGGAAAGGGTAAAACAAAAGGTGTCTGGGTCAGGGGACATCAGGACTAGTTGAAAGAAAGGCTAATGTACTGAAAACAAGGGAAGTAAGGCAGACAGGATGCTGTGAATCCCTTATGCTTCACTTCTTTTCCTCTACCACTCAGTCCCCAGGATGTTGTTTGCCACTCAGTAAGGAGACTGGAAAAGTTTTCTCTGGGCAAACAGACCAGCCCAAGAGGAAAGATCTTAAGATACTTCATCAGATACTCCCCAACTAATTAACCAGCCAAACAAGATCACTCGACACTGAAGCCCACAGTGCTCAGAATCCCCTACTTAAATGCCGAGAACTTCAATCAGCTTGTTTCTCACTCTTAAGTCTGAATGGACAACCAAGGATTCCTAGACTTCTTAGGAAAGTCCTGTTAAAAAAGACCAAACAAGAACAAAGACAAAACAAAAAGCAGAGCCTGAGACTTAAAGGCTACATAGATTTCAAGATACTATAAAAAATAACCCTAGAATTCCTTTCTGTTGATCTTAGGGCCTCTCAAACACAACAATTGTCTTTACCATTGAGGAAGGAAACTGTTAAGGTTGCCAATAAAATGGTATAAAAACAGCTTTCTGTCATTGGGTTACTAATAGTCACTGAAGCCGTGGGGTGGGCATTCATCCACATATGCTCTGTTAAAAAGCAAGGGGTAAAGACCTTTTCACATGTAAATAAATGCGTTTTACATATCTTTATCATCTTCTTTAAAAAAATAACAAGGTACTTGGATCTCCACTTATTTATTAAAAGATTTATTTAGAGAGAGAGAACATGCGTGAGGGGGGCGGGGGAGAGCGAGAGGGAGAGAGAGAATCCCAAGCAGACTCCCTGCTGAGCACCGAGCCCCACGCAGGGTCATCCCACCACCCTGAGATTGTGACCTGAGCTGAAATTAAGAGTCGGATGCTCAACCGACTAAGCCACCCTGGCACCCATTTATAAACTAGGATTCTTAAAAGGTCAATTTTTAAATCTTAACTTTCAATTAAATCAATATTCCTGTTATGTGATTATTATTATGTAAGAACAATGTGTTTCTGTTCACTAAATATGGGATAGTGAGAAAATTCCATGAATTTATTACTAGACAATAAATTTGCTTTAATCATTTGCTTCTCTTAAGATGAGAGAGAAACAAAGAGAGAGAAAAAAGGAAGTTTGGAAGGAGGAAAAAACATTTCCTTCAATAAAAAAGGGGAGGACTAGATCCTTAATCATACCGAGATATCTTTCAACACTTTAACACCAGAGAGCCTTAGTTGCTCAGTAACTCTCTGCATTGCCATTGAAGTGTAGGACCGTCAGTGAAAGGGTAAGAATTACTGCATTAACCAAAAAACTTCCTTTCCCTTTTCTGGTTATTTTTCCCCTTACATACAGAAAAAGAGAAAAGTTCTGTTATAGCCAAATGCAGGGCATCATTCTCCTGAACTGCCGTTCTGTGGCATCCATAACTCCTGGAAGCTTAGAAAAAGAAGGTAAAGAACTGAGAGCATTACTTAACTTTTTTGCTTACTTTCAACATAAGAGTTTCATTAAGTACACTTTTGACCTGCATCTAGAGATTCAAATTTGAATGCTGCCACCAAAACTATACCACAGAAAAGATGAAGGAAATTAAGAAAAATTCTACTTTCTAATAAAATTGGGGAGGAAGAGAAATAGGAGTGGAAGGTAATTATAATTAAATTCACCTTTATTGTTTAAAAGTACTAAGTCAACTCAATCTGTTTCTACACGACAGCAACCAAGAATAGATTCAAAAAGAGTTTCCAACTCCAATCCAGAAGAAATTGGACTAAATTATGCTATAAAATAGATAACAGAATATATATTTAAAAGGGTACCTTTAGTGCAGCATAGGGAACATAGTCAATAATATTGTAATAATGTTGTATGGTCATAAATGGTAGCTACACTCGTGATGAGCATTGCATAACATACAGACTTACCAAATCACCATGCTGTACACCTGAAACTAACGTAACATTGTGTCTCAACTGTACTTCATTACCTTTATTCTGTCAGTGAACTGGTATTTTTTTATGACCATTTCCTGCAACTGGCAAAAATCTCCATTCAATTCTACTCCATATAGTTGCAGTGCTGAACTGTAAAGATAACCCTGAAAAAAACAAAGACATGTTATGATGCAAATGAATGAACTGTGAGTTCATTTCTACATAAAATTTAAAAAAATCACACTTTAAAAAAATAGAATTCAATGAAGTAAAAATAAAATGAAAGATAAATAACATGTATGTAAAACTTACAACTTCGAGAACTCAAAGACTCTCACTGATCAAGATCTTGACTGTATTTTATTAATTTCATTATTTAAAAATAATTATATTTTGAAAGATTGATTTCTTACTTTTCCTGATAAAATTGTGCATACAATAAAGCTGGAAATGAGAAAAGTGATCGTATACAGACTCTCTGTTTAATACCGTATTTCTGTAATTTCTTGGGAAGTTACAGCGGCGGAAAGCAAGAAAGGACTTAACCCGTGGGAAATATAATGGAAAATCATGCACAGTCTGACACTAGAGGAAGGTGGCTGGAGATGTGTCCTGTTTGGCTTAGGGAAGTCAGTCTGGTGTCTGCAATCTGCCAAAGATAACCGACCAATTAGTTAACAAGGATAATAAAGAACTGACTAGATATTATTATGTATGCACTTTTGATTGTAAAAACAAAAAACTAACATGGAAGGAAAGGTCAAATCATATTCTGAATATCACTTTACATCAAGTAACACCCACACGTGAACCAAATTTGTATTTATAGCTCATGATAGATTTTTAGAATATGTTCAACAGAGCATAAGTAGGTATTCAAAAATTTTTTGTTGACTAAATCAGTAACCATTTTAATATGAAGAAAAATGAGAATATGTTTAAATTTATTAACACTGTCACATACTTGCATAGCCTCATTTCTTTCAGCTATATACTTTTCTAACAAATCAAAAAACGGACAAGAGTGGAGCAAATATTGTAAATAATCATATTTACCCATGTTCTCCCTCAAAAAACCATCTGACAAACTGTATTTTCTATTATGGATATCTTTCCTAATTATAGAATAAAAGCCTTAACACTGACAAATAAACTAAGCACTAAAGAGTTAAGTTTCTGTTTAGAGCAGGCAATGGATGCTGGGAACTGAGAGTTTCTGGCATGAGCCTCTACTGCTGTTGGCCACATGTTTTAACAAGTCTGCTAATGACAACCAGAAACCACATTTAAAGTTTTTTGATAAAACCATTTAGGAACGTTACAAATACTCATGATTTGAATTTTTTTTAAAAAGCCACATTGAAGTGATATTTCAGACACAAATGTCTACATTCAAACTTGAATCACGGAAAATTGGAGCAATATATGTCCTTGGATATCATTTAGTAGCTTATTTACAGGTGAGGAATGTGAAGCCAGGAGTGTTAAGTGACTTTGTTATGGCCATATGCAATTTCCTAGGTAAAGTAAATTTTATAAAGTTTTTATAAAAGTTCTTATCAAAGTTCAGTACACTATTTAATACAGCACAAAGAAAACAGAGTTAGAAGGTCAATAGTGACTGACAAAATAGCAAAGTGTTATGAGGTCACCTGCTTCTGCTTTGTTGATATGCCTTCATTTGTGTTACAGACACAAACCGGTAAAGGAAATCAGAGAGCTAGCTGGCTTTTGAAATTCCAAATTCAATATAATATTTTAACCTTCTTATTCTGTTACTCTAATAAATAAAGCCAAGCTGTCACCTTGGATGGTGGCAGGCAAAACTGTTGCTAGCAGGAGGAGAGAGTATTTTCCAAATGTTGAATATGTCCACAAGCTGGACTTTACCCCATAAAGGACTGTGCCAAGCCTGGAGCCAACATCAACCAAGACCTTTCCCGACAGATCAGGGAGTACATGATGATAAATGAACTTCAATTCCATGAGGGAGAAGGAATGAGAAATAAATCCTGGAGAATTAGAACAGAATAAACATCAAATTGTGCTCGGGTATTAAACATTCTATTCTGTATTTCTAATTCTTTTATCCATATTTATAAAGTATATTTCATGTTTTTCTCTTCTAAATCAATGAAAGCTATTCGGAGACTATTTAGAAAAAATTAATGTGATAATTTTGCACTCATTCACTCTGAGCTATATTAGAGAAGAATAACTATGAAGTCTCTGACAATTATTTTTATTTTTAAAGATTTATTTATTTCAGAGAGAGAGAGAGAGCATAAGCGGGAGGGGCAGAGGGAGAGGGAGAGAAAAATCCCAAGCAGACTCCACGTTGAGCACAGAGCCTGATGCAGGGGTCGATCCCATGACCCTGAGATCATGACCTGGGCTGAAACCTGAAACCAAGAGTTGGGACACCTGACCAACTGTGCCACCCTGGTGCCCCCAAGTCTCTGACATTTAAAAAGGCCTCTAGGGAATAGCTACCCAGCAACCTGTCCCTATCCTTATGCCTCTCACTTCCTTCTTGCTATTGCTTAGATGGTCCTTGGGTTTTCCCTTCTTTTCCCTATGACTGTTATTCCATGGGATGTTTCCTAACTCCCATATCATCTGGCTTTCTCACCTTACCCCAGAGCAGCCACAGAATAGCCCCATACTACTACATTAGACTGCAATACTACTTCAATAGACTACCAAATGAATGACCATCTCTGGAGTTGAGCAATGTGGCAGCCCTGACCAACCTAAAATGTGTTCTGGAGTGCAGGAGAAGGGTGGTATGAAAGGAAGTGACGATATGCCCATTAATTATTCTTCTTTCCCTCAGTTTTTTTAACTGCTACAAGCTTCCTAGCCCATCTTCTCCCTCCATTGTTTCTGTAATCAAATATTTGGGAGAGTCTGAGTATATTTTTTAAAGACTTACTATATTATGTCCTACATAATATAATGGTCAGGAAGGGGAGAAACTTTGGCCATAACTAAGGGATGGTGGCAAAGAAAATGGAAGCAGGCAGGCTAATCCCTTGGAAGAAAATAAAGGGCGTGACTTGGGGTGGGGGTGGGCTTTGACCACCATAGACTTATCTGCCTAGAATCCTCATCCTCACTACTCTGTCACATTAGTGCTTCTGCCTTGGGTTACAGAGTCATCATTAGTGTCTTATAGCTAGACAAGGCCCTTGTCACAGAAGGAAGGAGAGTTCCACAGATGATAGCTTTTTCAGATTCACTGTGGTTATGTGGGCTGGCCTGCATACCCAGTCACTATTTACAACCTGATTTAGATGGGAAAATGCATCCTAATCTTCAAATTTTTACTTGTCAAACATATCTCTTCTTTAAACTTCTGTAAATCAGGGGCACCTGGGTGGCTCAGTTGGTTGAGCGTCCAACTCTTGATTTTTGGCTTGGGTCAGGATCTCAGGGTCGTGGGATTGAGGCCCACGTCAGGCTCCTCACTCAGGGGGGAGTCTGCTGGAGACTGTCTCTCTCCCTCTCCCTCTGCCCCTCCCCACCCCCACTCTCTCTCTCTAAAATAAATAAATCTTAAAAAACTTCTGTAAATCAGATCTGATATGGTATTATAGTTGCAATTCACTTTTTAGTTTTCCTTCTATCGTTCTTGTCTAAGTCACTTTCTGTTCTGTAAATTT
This sequence comes from Neomonachus schauinslandi, assembly GCF_002201575.2. Taxonomy (NCBI): domain Eukaryota; kingdom Metazoa; phylum Chordata; class Mammalia; order Carnivora; family Phocidae; genus Neomonachus; species Neomonachus schauinslandi. Next base: position 60,856,291 of record NC_058411.1, on the reverse strand, counting down.
CAACCACCTCAAATGGAAACTATAAGTACTATCTAAAAATAGAATCTTAAGTTAATCAGGAGAGTTTAATTCCCAATTATAATATAGATACAATATATTTGTATTAGCAGCATATTACAAATTTGGTAGTAGTTAACTTTTGACAATGATATTATCTAAGATCAGTAACATGAACACAAGATTACTCACCTGGAGAGGTAGGCCACCATAAGCAATAACTCTATATCTAAGTGACCAGGAATCCTGAAATAGCATGTCTAAAGGAATAGCCTAGACGATCATATCCAATTTGAACAAAGAAAAAAATATATATATACACACATATATAATTAAAGACTTTTTTATGTATTTGAGAGAGAGAACATGCACGTGCATGAGTGGTGGGGAAGGCCAGAGGGAGAGGGAGAGAGAATCTCAAGCAGACTCCCTGCTGAGTGTGGAGCCTAATGTGGGGCTCGATCCCATGACCCTGGGACCATGACCTGAGCTGAATTCAAGACCCTGACACTCATGGGGCGCCTGGATGGCTCAGTTGGTTAAGCGACTGCCTTCGGCTCAGGTCATGATCCTGGGGTCCCGGGATCGAGTCCCACATCAGGCTCCCTGCTGAGCGGGGAGTCTGCTTCTCCCTCTGACCCTCCCCCCTCTCATGCTCTCTCTCTCTTTAATAAATAAATAAAAATCTTAAAAAAAAAAAAAGTCTGACACTCAAATGACTGAGCCACCCAGGAGCCCCTTAACAAAGAATACATTAACAGAAGAGTTAACATATTAGCAGCATGGAGTCAGTCTAGCTTCCCATTTGGGACACAGGTGCTGCCTCTGAGGGGTGGAGATGCAGGAGACATCTTGTTACTAGAGTTGTCCTCTGTTATGGACTGGAGATGCTCTATTAGGTCAAATCAAGGCCTGAATAAGCTCTTTCTCAAGATTATCTCTGTCCTCCAAATCCATGCCCATCCAACAATATCTGATTACTATCTGACTTCTCAAGTAGATGCTTTTATTGGGACATTTCAGCCCCCTTGCAGTTATATTTATCATTGTAAGTGAACCAGCATTATGGTATGGTTTATCTATGAATCTCTTTGAAGTATGGAAAGTATAAGCTGGTTTCCCTGTACTCAGTCACTTGTGATTAGTTTCTGGACCTGAAAAGTCACCTCTGATTCAACAGTTTCTGTGAAAAGCGGAGATACTCTCCTTGGAGACATTACGTGACCCAGCTTCCCTGGACAATGTTGCTCTTTGGTCTCCCTAACCTCAATAATTGGTAATAGCTATGCTGAACGGTTGGCCTTTTCCTTTCAAAAAACACTGAATGACTTGGTCAAGAATCTGTGTTCTCAGGACATGGAGAGAAAAGTATACACAAAGTCGTCAGGTTTGCATACTTGAGTGCCTACCTAAAGGTGCCGTCTGGTGTGAGCCACACACCATACAATAATTTCTGCTCATTTTTCCTTCCTCACATAATGAATCAATAAAGTCTTCATCATAAAGGAATGCATCAACGTGAACTGTGGGTTCTGGCTGCTGCTGTATCTGGGGGAAAGGAGAAGAACTTCAAAAGAAACGAAGTACAAAGGAGTCTCTTTTTATTGCTAAATAAGGCAAAACATCAGTGGTTCAAATGCTAAAATTCTGAGAGCAGCAACAAGGCAGAGAAAGACAAGTTTCACTTATCGAAGAGCCATCCTGCTCTTCTTTTGTGGTTTTTTTTTGTTTGTGTGTGAGACACTAGCAACTTTTAATTTGACCTGTAACGATACAAAACGTGGCTAGGAGAAATATAAAAAATTTGCGTTAAAGGAGTACTTTGTGACCGTCTTGTCCATCCTGGGTTGTATATTTTACAAATAAAGAAACTCCTACGCAGAGATTTCTCCAAAGAAATGACCATCTGGAGGGGAAAGAATTAAACTAATACCGGGTCTCCTGAGTCCTGCGCATCAGTGACCGACCCATGAAAACACTTAGCAAGTAATCTCTGCGCAGAGGCAGAGTTTTCAAATAATAAAATCGTTAGTAACATTTCCTGCTTACAATGAGCAGCCCTTTATTAATACTGGTGATAACGTGATATAATAGCAAGCGGCTACCAAGAAAAAAATGTCTGATTCCTTTTACCTTAACTATAATAAAGAATCAACCTATCTACTTAGAGACCTACAAAATTGTACCTACACCTACACATATCTATATTATAAGCGTGTAAAATGTATGGACATACACAAGGACCAGAAGGAAATAACAGAAGGTAAAAATAGTTTGTTAGGAGAAGGGATTAGGGGTCGACTGTTACATGCAATGAATACTTTTTCCTTGTTTCATGTATTTTGGTATATCATGCTATTGATACGACTGCCTTATTAATAACATCCAAACTATGTTACAAATATTGCTCTCAGTTTTTATACTATCCACTATTTTCCACCTTTGGGACTGGAGGTTTACTAAGATTTGCTAAGTGCTCACAATGTGCATAGCACTATTGAAAATGTACAAGATTTGGTTCCTCTGCTTCGGAATCTACACGGTGAAAAACCATATAGAGGGTTGCTGTTTTCAGATTAGTGGGAGAAGAGATTATTATTATTAGCTTTGTTTCAGGAAACAATATTCCTCGCATATGTACCCCAGAAGAGTTGAGATTTGAAGGGGCTTGAATGAGGGGGCTGTCCAGGGAAGAAAAATGAGAACTTATTTTAGGAATGAAGGAATAGAATAAGCAAAAACCGTACAGCACAAAAGCAGGAGAAGAAAACAAAGAGATGAATTTCATCTTTGATGAAAGTGGGGGATATTGAACAGGAAAGAGAAAACCAGGACAATGATGTATACAGGCAGGGCCAGATTACTGTTGGCCTTGTTTTTTGGGGGTAGGGGACATGGAACGGGGAGGAGGGGGAAGGCGCAGGGGTTTGAGTGTTTGGCAAACAGGATGCCCTCAAAAAATACCTGTTGAATGACTGGGGAGCCAGAGGATTACGGACTCAAAAGAACTGGGGGCATCATTGAAGTACCAAATGAAAAACGGTTTAAAGTAGAATTCAGGACTAATTAGATGAGAGAGGCTGTGGGATTAGGGAAGAATAGGAGAATCCCCAAGTAGCACTAAGAGTAAATTAATTTAATGTATTTACTTTTTGGAGGGCTACATGTTCTGAGGAAAGCATGGTTTCTAGAGGTAAGCAGTTCCGAAGGTCCTCTGCTATGTTTTTCAACATAATGTCGTTATTATCTTGAGTGAATTCATCAAAATCTCCTGGAAAAAAAAAAAAAGGAAAGAAATATCTTTTATGGTTTTGGTCATACCTAGGCTCAGTGAACACAATGGCCATATTTTCTGTCAGATAGCATCAATTTATAGCCGTAAATAAACCTTTTAACCAATGAAATATCCAAATTCTAACAAACGTTCTATTTCAAATATTGAGTTTTTCCTTTTCCTAAACTGCTTGAAAATACAAAACTTGATTATTTCAGCCTGTTTGAGAAAAACGAAAGCATTTAAAAAAAATATATAGTATTTTAACTATTTTTACTCAAGAATAATACTGCCATTAGTTTGTAGGGTCTTAAGTAGTTAAATATTCCTTCTTTGACTATGCAGATCTGAGAAGTGTAGGAAGCATCGCAGAGATTACTAAGAAGATAACTTTAATCTGAGTACCCCTACCTCCAATAAAATGTACCTAAGACTTCAGATAATAAGCACAAACAGCTGACACCAACTATATAATAAACTTTACAATAAATACGTTGCTCCGCTGCATTTGAGCAGCAGATAAATGATCATTAAAATAGCATATTTCTGGGGGCGCCTGGCTGGCTTGATCAGTGGAACCTGTGACTCTTGATCTCAGGGTCATGAGTTCCAACCTCACGTTGGTGTAGAGATTACTTAAAAAAAAAAAGCCTATTTCTGATGGCTATGGTGTACTTTTGGATGATCTGGCAAAAAGGATTGGGGGGAATGGCAGGGAGAGTGTGTGTATAGCAATAAAGATGGAGAAAGTGTGGTTAAGGGATTGACAGCTGTTGAATCTAGGCGAAGGTATAAAAGTGGTGTTCATTGTTCTGTTGTTTCTACTTTTCTGTGTTTAATTTTTTTGGTTCTAAAACAGTATTATTTCTAAGCAGCTCATACGTAATTTTAAATAGAATGTGACTTATCTGGAAGTAAAATACTCCTAAAGTTAGCTACTGTCTGGGATGCCAAATGTAGAATAGAAAACGCTACTAATGAAAATATTTTACCTTTCTCTTGAAAGACTTTCTTATACTGAATTTTTACTAGAATAACAGCATCCCAAGGGGATTGTTTCTTACTCTGTTTTAAAATAACTGTAGAAGGAAAACAAGGAGATCCTGAAGGAAATGTCATCTGTCTCCATATCCCCTGCCCCCAAATCTTTGGTTGTTTTTAAGTAAGCTCACGATTTCATTCTTAAACAAAAAATAATTCTTGCGTTGGTGCAGAATGCTATTTTCATGTCACTAATAATGATTAAAAGTTACAAAGCAGGCCAAGAGCAGCACAAGGAAATAAACGGGAGGTCTTCTGCTTCTCCATAAAGGTACTCTTCTTTTTAGCTGTACTACTCTGTGCCCTATATCCAACGGATCTTTCTCTGCATAACTTCTCATTGAGCAATAGTAGTGAATACAAAGATTTGGTTCTCTGAACTCATGTGGGAAGGCCTTTGAGGCCTTTTTTTTTCCCTTGCCTATTTAGCATAACTTCTTTTTTTTTTAAGATTTTATTTATTTATTTGACAGAGAGAGACACAGCGAGAGAGGGAACACAAGCAGGGGGAGCTGGAGAGGGAGAAGCAGGCTTCCCGCGGAGTAGGGAGCCCGATGCGGGGCTCGATCCCAGGATGCTAGGATCACGACCTGAGCCAAAGGCAGATATTTAATGCCTGAGCCACCCAGGTGCCCTGATTTAGCATAATGTTCTAAGCTGTTGCTTCAAATTATTTCTAGAAGGAGGCAGAATATAAATTATAGAGAAACAAAAATACTATTAAAATTCATTCCAAATTGTTTTAGGTGGAACTTAAATAGCATATGTGAATATGTTTTTCAAAAAATTGGCCTTTTTAATTGTATTTGTAAAATCTAATTAAATTTTCTCAAGGTGCTAATTAAACATTTATTAAATAATCTCTACACCCAACATGGGGCTCAAACTCATGATCCCGAGATCAAGAGATGCATGCTCCTCCAACTGAGCCAGCCAGGCGCCCCTCAAAGTGCTAATTAATACCTAACATGTACTTAGCTTCCTTCCCTCCATAGATAGATAGAACACTGTCTGGGAGCCTCTATGACTCACATTTAATTCTAATAATATCACTCCCACCAGTGATCCTTAGCAGGTTCTTTCAATTTGTAAATGGTATAACTAGAGAAGCCAATAAAAATCTCATTATGTTAAACTAAGATATTTCCTATCCCAACTTCTTTGGACGTAATTCTGTAACATAAATAGTCACGTTAATAAAACAGTTTTCATGTAGGTCTGCCTTATAAAATGAGTCTTCCAGTGAGAAGGGAACTTAGATTATGACCGATTACCAAATGGCCGATCCATCTACTCATCTCTGACATACATATATGATAGTTTAGTCTTTGCTTGAACACATTCAGGCCAGTCTTTCTTCCTCATGCAGAGCCAGAATCTGTCCCTCTATAACATTAACTCATTTTTCCAGTTTCAGCCTAAGAGGAATCATCACATTTAATGCTATACAACATTTACTGAATGAACCCTTCAGGCATGGTAGACTTGGTGCAGTGTTTTTCACAGGACATTTAATCCTAAGACTCCTATAGGTGGTACTATGATCATTTCTACTTTATAACAACAGCAACAAAAAAATCTGAGGTCAGAGGTTAAGTTACTTGCCTCAGGTCATATTGGCCAGAAAATGGTAGAGTGGGGTTTGAATGCAGGTCTTAGTCTGAACTCTTTTTTTTTTTTTAAGGTTTTATTTTTAAGTAAGACCCCATGTGGGGCTTGAACTCATAACCTCGAGAGCAAGAGTAGCATGCATGCTCCTCCGACTGAGCCAGCCAGGCGCCCCCTTAGTCTGAACTCTTAATCACCACACCGTACAGCCTCTCCAAAGTGGCAAAGTAGGTAGCTGGCTAGTAACAGTCCTCCTGCCACTGCTGAAGTTTTCTCCCCACCTCTGACCACAATTCTCCTCCATAGGATGCCACAGCTGTATCCCTTGCCATCTGCTTGCTGTCTTCTGGACTTGTTCAACAGAACCCTTTAAATGTGGCTCCGTAAGCAACACTAGCAATCTAGTTCTCTAATCCATGACTACCTTAGTTTTATTCTCTTCTATCACTTTGTAGCATCTAGGGCCCTGAGCACCACTGCTCTGGGTGATTAATAGATTTGGAAGGGGTGAGGGTGGCAGTGGAGGCCTTGAGTGCCTTGAACAGTCATATGTAAAGATTGAGGAAGCTGGAACAATGACAGATAGGAATGGCTGCAAATTCTGAACCATCACAATAGATTTCCAGCTGTCTGAAATAGGTTTATTTGAGAGTCAATTCCCAATTAATGTGAGCATCACCAGTCAAGATGAGAGACACCAAGAAATTGTATGTTAAATTCAGTCATTCAGAAAAGGTAGTATTAAATGAAGACTGCATCTATTTTACCTCAATACCAAGGATATCAGGTGAAAATGAGAATCGGCACCTCTTAACCCTGGACAACAAACTCTAATTCTTTTTTTTTTTAAGATTTTATTTATTCATTTGAGACACAGAGATACAGAGAGAGAGAGCATGAGCAGGGAGAGAGGCAGAGGAAGAAGGAGAAGCAGGCTCCCTGCTGAGCCAGGAGCCCGATGTGGGGCTCGATCCCAGGACCCTGGAATCATGACCTGAGCCGAAGGCAGATGCTTAACCATCTGAGCCACCCAGGCGCCCCAACAAACTCTAATTCAACCACCCACATGCAAGGGTAAAAGGAGATTTCTTCAGTTATAGCAACGATTCTTCACCATGGCTCTAGGCAAAGAGGATCCTCCTCATATGGGATTTATGTGGTCCATAAAGGGCCTAAAGTTGTATGCTTGATTGTATACATAAATGTGTATGCTTTTCTAGGAAGAAAGTTCTTAAGAGATCTTCAATAATTATAGCTAATATTACTGAGCACTATATGTAAGGCACTGTGGAAATTTTTAGTGCAAGAAGACTAAAATTAGCTTTATTATCTGTAGGGGGTGGTTGGCAAATAACTTCTGAAAAGAGCAGCAAAACATTTTTACCCTAATAATGGCTGTACAGGTCAAAAAAGCATGAATATGATATGATATTAATGAAGTATGTAAAACTGGAATTCACTTAACATTATATTTACTCAGTTATTAAAGTTAAATTCCTTAAAACAATATTTCTAAAAGCTGTGCAATATTCTACCATTGTGTATTTAACCATTCGCTCCTCCTAATACACATTTATTTTTTTTAAAGATTTTATTTATTTGACAGAGAGAGACACAGCGAGAGAGGGAACACAAGCAGGGGGAGTGGGAGAGGGAGAAGCAGGCTTCCCGCGGAGTAGGGAGCCCGATGTGGGGCCCGATCCCAGGATCCTGGGATCATGACCTGAGCCGAAGGCAGATGCTTAACGACTGAGCCACCCAGGCGCCCCCTCCTAATACACATTTAGATATACTTATAATTGTGAAAAATTAAGGATACCGCAACTGACATTTTGGCATCCATCGTCTCTTTGCATTTCTGATTATTTCCTTATCATCAATGCTTAAAAGTAGAAGTACTGGGCGCCTGGGTGGCTCAGTTGGTTAAGCAACTGCCTTCGGCTCAGGTCATGATCCTGGAGTCCCTGGATCGAGTCCCACATCGGGCTCCCTCCTTTGCAGGGAGTCTGCTTCTCCCTCTGACCCTCCCCCCTCTCATGTGCTCTCTCTCAAATAAATAAATAAAATCTTTAAAAAAAAAAAAGTAGAAGTACTTAAACATTTTAAAGACTCTTGCTACATATTGTCAAACTTCTTTCCTGAAAGATTATACCCATTTACTTTAAGAGAAAAGAATATGGATCTCATTAAACCCTTGCAGCATTAAATATTGCCATAAAATCAAACTTTGTTGTTTTAATTTGCGTTTCTTTAATTACTGGTAGGCTGACATCTTTTAACATGTGAAATAGCTATTTCAGAATGTGTGGTAACAGTATTAGGCTTGGAAAAAGATTAAAGAAAGGTGTTAATCAGTTGCCTGACAGTAAAGTTCTTCTCAAAATTACACATGTAGGTGGGAAGGGTATGGAGGAAGAAAAGCTTCTCTCAAGGGCAAAATTAATTCTTTCAAAATTTCCTGGTTATTTTTAAAGAAATATATGAGGAAACAGAAATCACCAAACCTGACGGCCTATGAATCAAACCTCACTTTTTTATATCTAGTCAGGTATCAAGTCCTACCCCTTTTGCTTGTAAATCCTGCTTCCTCTTTATTCCCACTTCAACCACCTCATAGCCACAGTCAGGATCTCACACTTGGATACCATGACAAACTCACAACTAGCTCCTTGATATTGGTTTTCCTCCACTATAAAATACCTTGTACATCTATTTCAAACTAATCTCACTTAAACCTCACTTTTTTTTTTTTTTAAGATTTTATTTTCAAGTAATCTCCACACCAACATGGGGCTCGAACTCACAACCCCGAGATCAAGAGTCGCATGCTCCACCAACAGCACCAGCCAGGAGCCCCAAACCTCACTTTCATGTCACTTGTTTCCCTTACAAGTTTTGGATATTTTTCTACTTTTCAACCTAGCAAATCTCACTTTAGATATTTAAGGCCCTCTATATCAGCAGAGCCTACCCATTCTATTTTCTATTCTCATTACCCCCTGACATAATTTCTCCTCAAGATAGGCAAATCTTCCCAGTTGTTTTCCATAGTCCTTCCTGTTCATATTGTTCCTTTCAACTGCATGATCTTGCCTTTTGCTTTAAGGGCCTGTCCAAATGATTTTGTCTCCATGAGGTCTTATGCTCGACCTCTAGCTTTAACTCACCCATATCCTTACCTCTAGTGACTTACAGTGCATAATTAAACACAGGGTTATATATTACCTATTATTCATTCATATCAAGTCCCTATTCAAATTTAAAAAAATTATTGAGGGGACTTCTGGTCCCAGACAAGATGGCAACTTTCCTCACTTTCCCCTGTTCCTCCCCTCTAACTACAACTAAATACCCTGGAAGTAATTCAACAGGCAATTATGAAGACTGAAAGCTAGAAAGAAAAGGTGAACTGTCTAGGAGCCTTAGGACTTAAGAAAGGTCACAGCAGTGAGTTCCCTGAGTTTTCTTTTTATCTTCCATGTAGCTTAGACTGGGCACCAGAAAGACCTGCATCCCAGGCCCACTAACAGGCACAGGGGGAAAAAAAGGAATTAAGAAAAGCTTGCTGTCTCTTGCCAAAGACTGGTAAAGGGGGAAGAACAATGGGAGACCTACTGAGGAACCCTAAGCCCCACTCCACACCTAGGGCGGTAGCAGACTATCCAGTCTCCAGGCCCTCTACCCAAGGGCATAAATAGATCCAGGTCTGGCATCTCCTAGCCATCTGCCCAGTGGTGGAGAACAAAACAGGCCCTAAGTTGCTTGTTCTCCTACCCCTACTAGTGGAAGGCAGCTCAGCGAGACAGGGCAGCCCAGAGTCTTTCCCCATGCAGGTGACACCAGCATAGATTCAACAAGAACTGCAGCAAGGGCAAAGAACAAAGCAGAGTTAACAGCACTGCAAGGACACTGAAAACTAAATTGTTACCAGGCCAAGAACCAATAGGTTAAAACTAAGCATGGCAACTGCCTATTAAGATAGAAAATTTGAATAGTAACAAGAGTCTTAGCATAATACCCAAAATACCTGGGATACAATCAAAATTATCCTAGCATAATATCCAAAAATATCCAGGATACAATGGAAAAATCAATTATCATACAAAGAACAGGAAAATAATCATTTGATTCATAATTTGAATCTGACAATTTCTGGATTATATATCCAATATCCAAATGAATCAGAATTTGGATTATCAGAGAAGGATTTTAAGCAGCCATCACAAAAACGCTTCAATAAGCAATTACGAATTTTCTTTCAACAAGTGAAAAAAACAGAAAATCTCAGCAAAGAAATGGAAGTTATAAATAAAGAATTAAATGCAAATTACAAAACTGAAAAACACAATAATCAAAATAAAAAAAACTTGCTGGATGGGCTTAATAGTAGAGATGACAGAGGACAGAACCACCGAACTTGAGGACAGACATAAAATTTACTCCATCTGAACAACAGAGAGAAAATAGACTGAATAAAAGAATAGAGCCTCGGAGATCTATGGGTCAACAACAAAAGATCTAATATTAGTATGAGAGTTGCAGAAGTAGGAGAAAGAGTGTGGGTCTAAAAAGCATTTAAAGAAATATAGCTAACCCCCGCCCCCAAATTTGGTTTTTAAGAAGCTGAGAAACTCCAAATAGAATAGACCCAAAGAAATCCACACAAGGACATGTCATAATTAAACTTCTGAAAATAAAAGACAAAGAACAAACCTTAAAATCAGAGAAAAGATTAATTCTCTGTAGGCAAATACCCATTTGAACAACAGTGAATTATACATCTGACCCATGGGAGCCGGAAGGAGGTACATTTTTCAAGTTCTGGTAAAAAAAAAAAAGGACTGTAAGCTGTGCATTTTATTTTATTTTTTAAGATTTTATTTATTTATTTGGCAGAGAGAGACAGCGAGAGAGGGAACACAAGCAGGCGGAGTGGGAGAGGGAGAAGCAGGCTTCCCGCTGACAGGGAGCCCGATGCGGGGCTTGATCCCAGGACCCTGGGATCATGACCTGAGCTGAAGGCAGGCGCTTAACGACTGAGCCACCCAGGCGCCCCAGCTGTGGATTTTATATCTTATAAAATTGTCCTTCAGAAATGAAGGGGAAATAAAGATATCCTCAGATGAGGAAAAATTAAGAGAATTTGTTGCCAGCAGATCTTCCCTTAAAGAATGGCTATAGAAGGGGCACCTGGGTGGCTCAGTTGGTTAAGCGACTGCCTTTGGCTCAGGTCATGATCCTGGAGTCCCGGGATCGAGTCCCGCATCAGGCTCCCTGCTCAGCGGGGAGTCTGCCTCTCCCTCTGCCTCTCCCCCTCTCATGCTCTCTCTCTATCACTCTCTCTCTCAATAAATAAATAAAATAAAATAAAGTACTATTTAAAAAAAAAAAAGAATGGCTATAGAAGTTCTCCAATAGAAAAGAAACAGCAGAAGAAGGTTTGGAACTTCAGAAAGGAAAGAACAGGATGGGTAAAAATAGAATAAGTATGAGAGACTATCTTTCTTGTCATTAGTTTCTTAAAACATATTTGATGGTTTAATCAAAATTTATGAAATAATCTGATATAACCATCTGATATAAAACAATTGTATTTAAAAAGTGGGGGAGGGTAAAGGGACCTAAATGGAAGTAAGTCAATACTTCACTCAAGTGATAATAAAACACTTGTACTAGTAGATGGTGATGAGTTACGTATGTATGTAACTACAAAAAAAAGAACAATCAAAAAGAAAACTATATAGAGATATACTCAGAAAAACAAATCTAGAATTCTAAAACTGTCCTAGTAATCTATAGGAAGGCAAGCAGAGATAAACAGGTTAAGAAACAGAAGGAACAAGCAGAAAACGAACAATAAGATGCCAGACTTAAGTTCTAATATAGCAATAATTACTTTAAATGTAAATGCACTAAATATATCAGTTAGAAGACAGAAATTGGCAAAGTAGATTTAAAAACACAACCCAACTATATGTTGTCAATAGAAACTCACTTCAAACACAATGATATAGGAAGAATGAATTTTTGTAAAAGGATAGAAAAAATATATTGTGCCAACATTAGTTAAAAAATGGGAGTGGCTATATTAATATGAGAGAACTAGACTTTAAAGCAAAGAAAATTATTAGGGACAAAGAGGAACATTACTTAATTATTAAAGGATCAATCCACCAAAAAGACACAGTTACCCTAAATGTGCATACATTAAACAAGAGCTTCAAAATACATGAAACAAAAACTGATAGATCTGAAGGGAGAAAGAGGCAAATCCACAATTATAACTGGGGACTTCACTGCCCCACTCTTAGCAACTGATAGACTACTAGGCAGAAAATCAGCAAAGATATACAACTGAAAAATATAATCGACTAACAAGTTCTAACAGGTATTTATAAAACACGCCACTAAACAAAGTAAAATACACAGTTTTTTCCCCAAGTACCCATCGAACATTCACCAGGATAAACCACATCCTGGGTCATAAAACAAATACTAAAAAATTTAAATGAACTGAATTCATACAGAATATCTTTTCTGACCATAATGGAATTAAACTGGAAGTCTCCAAACACTTGGAAGTTAAAGAAAATACTTTTAAACAATAATAATTACAGTAATCAAGACAGTGTGGTATTGGTCAGGGAGAGAGACATAAATCAACAGAATAAAATAGAGGGCTCAGAAATGGATCCACATAAAAATGCCCAACTGATCTTTTTTTTTTTTTTTTAAGATTTATTTATTTTAGAGACAGAGCACAAGAGGGGGGAGTGGGAGAGGGAGAAGCAGACTCCCTGCTGAGCAGGGAGCCCGATGCGGGACTCGATCCTGGGACTCCAGGATCATGACCTGAGCCGAAGGCAGTTGCTTAACCAACTGAGCCACCCAGGCGCCCCTGCCCAACTGATCTTAATAGCCTTTTCAACAAATGGTGCTGGAGTAAATGGACATCTATAGGGGAAAAAATGAACTTCAACCTAAACTTCACACCTTACACAAAAATTAACCTGGATCAAAGAATTAAATGCAAAAGACAAAACCACAGTTCTTTTAGAAAAAAAGACAACAACACAGAACTTGACACTAATATAGTGCTGTATAATTTTTAAAGAGAAAAAATAGGAGAAAAATCTTTGGGATCTAAAGCTAAACAGAGTTCTTAAAGTTGACATCAAAAAAGGAAAAGTGGATACCTTGGACCTCATCAATATTAAAAACTTTTGCTTTTAAAAACTCTTTTAAGAGGATGAACAAATTACAGACTGGGAGAAAATATTTGCAAACCACATATATGACAAAGGGCTTATATCTAAAATAGATAAAGAACACTCAAAATGACAGTATACAAAAAATACAATTAAAAATGGGCAAGAGACATGAACAGACATTTCATCAAAGATAATATTTAAATGACAAATAAACACATGAACAATAATTGTTCAACATCATGAGGGAAATGGATATTAAAACCCAATGATATATCACTACACAATTAACAGAATGGCTAAAATAAAAAAAATACTGATAATACCAAATGCAAGTGAGGATGCAGAGAAATTGGATTACCTCATATATTGTTTGTATAAATGCAAAATGCTACAGCCACTCCGGAAAACAGTTTGGCAATTTCCATAAAACTAAAAATGCACTTACCATATGACCCAGCAATTACACTCCTGAATATTATCACAAAGAAATGAGAACTTAGGTTAACACAAAAATCTGTACATGAATGTTCAAGCAATGTTATTTGTAATAAAGGCTTGACTGGACTAGGCATTTCAGATGGCTACTTCACTCACATGTCTAGTGCCTGGACTAGGATGGCAAGAACAGTTACAGCATGGCTGGGCATCTTGCTCTCCATAGGATAGCTGGGAGTTCCTGACAGTTTGATAATCTCAAGGTAGTCAGACTGCATACATGATGGTTAGCTTCTCCCAGACCAAGCATGCCAAGAGACAGAAAGTAGAAGTTGCCAGTTTCTTAAGTCCTGGATCTGAAACTGACATAGTGTCACTTCTGTCATATTCCATTGGTCAAAGCTGTCAGAGAGCCCACCCAGACTCAAAGGTAGACAATACAGATCAGACCTCTCATGGAATGAGGGTCAAAGAACTTGTGGCCATTTTTCAAAAAACAGCTTTATAGAAATAGAATTCATACACAATAAACTGTACATATTTAAAGTATATAATTATATAAATATGATGTATACAGATATGAAACTGTCACTTACAATCAAGATGGTAGACATATCTGTCGCCCCTAAATGTTTCCTCCTGCCCATTTGTAATCCTTCTCCTCTCTAACCCCTCTACTCACTCAGCCGCCAGAGACCCATTTTCTGTCACTACAGGTTAGTCTGCATTTTCTAGTTTTAGGTAAGTGAAATTATATAGTATACAGTCTTTTTTAATATGGTTTCTTTCACTTAGTATAATTTATACATGCTGTTGTGCAAATACTTCTTTCCATTTATTTGCCAAGTAGTATTCCATTATAAAAATATGTCACAATTTGTTTATCCATTCATCTGTTCCTAATTGAAATGCCTCCCTCCTCCTTTTCTTGCCATATCGTACTGGCCAGAAGCTGTATTATGATGCTGGGTAGTAGCAATGAGTGCCCATCTGTTGTTTCTGACCTTAGGGGAAAGAACCCAGTCTTTCACTGTTAAGTTGAGGTTAGCTATAGATTTTTCACAGATGCCCTTTATCAGGTTGAGAGTGTTCCCTTCTAGTCTGATGAGAGTTATTATCAGGAAGAAATGTTGGATGTTGTCAAAAGCTTTTTCTGGTCTAGTTAGATAATAACAGTTTTTCTTTTTACTTAACATGGTGAGTTACATTGATTTTATAATGCTCAACAATACATTCTTGGGATAAACTCACTTGTTTATGACGTATTATTCTTTTCATAGATCATGCCCATTTTTAATATACAACAATATATTAAAGTACAAAAGTACTTTAAAGAAAAGTATAATTCTTTTTGTTTAACAGAAATATTTTAAGAGATACCAATTAAAAAAAAAAGAGGTACCAATTTGCTCAGTACACCTTTACCTTTTTAGTTTTTGAAGAAACAATCTATTTGTTACCATGTGTAATTGATAACTTTCATAGATTTATATGGTTCAATAAAGACTGGAATATCTTTGTTATATTGATACTTCCTCAGTAGTAATGCAATATGGAACTGGGGCAGTATGCTAACAAACGTAACGAGAAACCGGGCTTGGCTTTTTAGATTTGCAGGAATTTCAAAGAACTTCTAACAGTTCTGCAGCTGCGGCTCACAAACATGTCCAATTCTGGTCAGTGAAGATATACTTAAAATACAGGATACAGTGAAGCTTCTAAAAGCTTCTAGTCACCTACTGTCACCTTCTTTAAGCATTAAATAATTTTTGATGATTTTGTTAATTTTCTTAAAGCAAACCCTAATTTTCTTTCCTTTGCAACTTGATTCTTAATAGAAACTCTTATGGGCTGTGGGTTTGACTTCCTCATTTGTATTTGCATATCCAAGAAAAATTCAGAGGCTTCAGAAAAGCATTTGTTAACAGATAGCTGTTCCAATGTATTTTTTTTTTTTTAATTTTTAAGTAGGCTCCACGCCCAGGGTGGAGCCCAATGCAGGGCATGAACCCATGACCCTGAGATCAAGACCTAAGCTGAGATCAAGAGTCAGTGGCTTAACCAACTGAGCCACCCAGGCATCCCCCAATGTATTTTTTTATATGCTGATTGGGGATCCCACTTGCAGTTCTGGTTCTTAGCTTCCTTCACTTAATAGGTTGCAGTCACTCTCCTACACTTTGAAATCTAGATCAAGAGCCCACTTTACTTACATACAGGAAATAGAACAGATTGCTCTGCCGCAAGATCAGAATCAATCAGCTGAGGTCCTGCTGTATTTTACTCCTTTTATTTATCTATTTTTTTGGGGGGGAGGGGTGGGTATCTTTGTGTGCTTTGCCCCTCAGACTTGGTTCATCCTTCCTATATTAGTGTTGTTTCCTAGATCTTTGGCCTATGCTGTACCAAGGAAAAATGTCGGCTCCTATCTTTACTTCTTCTACATCTTCAGTTTATCAGGCATTGACATGTGCTTGGCTCTGCCCTGGTCCAAGCTTCTGGTTCCACCAGCCTGATCCTAAATGACCCCAGGTCTTAGCGAGATAATCCCACTATTCCTTCAGAGATCAAGAATATTATTCTTCCTTTTGTGGATCTAAAATTATTGTGATTTTACCTGTAATGTTTTTTAGTTTTAATAAACTACGAAACTCAAAATCAAAGTCATACTCAGTGCCTATTATTGTCTCTTGCTATTCCATTAAATGGCAGAAAAATTCAAGGAGAATTTATAATTACTAAAGGTCTAAGAAAACGTCAGACAAGTAAGATATTATGCAAGTGACTTAATGCTAGAGATAAAAGATAATTTTTTTTCCCTAGAAGGACATTAATTAGGAAAGTAATTGGAAGAATCTTTTGTGCTCTATTTAGAGCCACTTCATAAAAAGGTATACTAAGTTTCAGCTTGAGAAGATGAGAAAGTTCTGGAGATAGATGGTGGTGATGGTTGCACAATGCAAATAAATGTATATAAAGCCACTGAACTGTACACTTAAAAACAGCTTAAAATGGTAAATTTTATGTTATGGGTATTTTACCATCTAAAACGGTATACTAATAAGTTGCTTTTTAAGATTTGTTAAAACACTCCATTTTAAGCAAAGTGACACCCTCACTTCTTAAAATACTCATGTTAATAAACATTCTCAGAAACTCAGGTTGTTTTCTAAATAATTTAACAAAATGCATGAGCTTCTCTGACTACAGGGTGTGCTGGAGAAAGGAGCAGAAAGAGCTTTTTAAAAGAGTAAAAAGGTACTCTTCAGCCAGTGATATTGGGTCTTCCTGTTTACAAAATTATCATCCAAAACACGCTTTCAAGTTTTCCTGATTTTTGAAAAATGGAGTTCTCAAATGATGCCTCTAAAACTGGAGATTTAGATTACAAATGGTTCCACAAAACTGAAATCTTGAAGGAAAGGATATTTTAGTAATTGTGCAATTGCTAGAACCAGGCAGTAGGTGGCATTTTTGTAGGCACTCAGGGTTTTGGGAATAAAAGATACTGTGCTGAGGAATGCAGAAACCTGGAAATTAGCACGTTTTATAATCAATTGGGATATGATCGATAAAACTGGCAATACAAGGTTTAAATGAAGAGACAGGAGACTCAGCAATTCCTATCCTGAATCTTGTTATGTGTGTGTAAGTATGAAGTTACCTGTCTGGTTTTCTCTACTTTTCCAGGCTAAACTTCACTATCAGTTGTCCAAGTTAATTTCAGTTTGGCATAATGATCTCCCCAAATGTGTAATAATAGTAATACCCCAACCTACTGATTGACTCTAACATCACAAAGAAAGAGAGAGTTCTAGGAAGAAGTCAAGTTTGGAAATCATTAGCACACAGGAATATTTCAAGTCATGAGTCTGGATGAAAATAAACATAGGATTCAATGTTGAGAGGTATAGAGGCATAACCTAGTTTGGCAAAGCTCCCAAACAAGGAATATCCTATTTTCTTGTGCTTCACCAGGCCTCACTGTGCCAAAACAGATCTAACCATTCTTCACCAAGTCTACCTAATCAACATATTTCCTCGATTCTAACTTGTGCTTTTAATTATTAATTTTATTAACAGTTTAAAATCAGAGTCTTTTCCCTATCCCCACCCCCTTCTCTCCTTTCCCTCACCCCGTAAAAACTGCTATCAAATTGATGGTCCACTTTACCACTGAGAAAATAAATGCACTAGCTACAGGTGATTTTGCTTGCAGGGTAAAAGCTTCCTGCTCCACTGCCTGAAACTCTTTTGCAAAGTGCTTTTTCAGGTAGTTTCTTTACTGGTAGTCACAAGTTTGTGGGAGTAATGAGGGGAGAGAGGAGGGGCAAAATCCCCCTCCCCTTCTTTTCCTTCTGAAAAGGGTTAGGCACAAGGAGCCTCTAGTGGCTTGTCTGAAGTCTGCAGCGCAATCACAAACAACCGAGGGCCAGGTCTTCCCGCACCCAATCCCAAACTGGACTCTTAAGCTGCTAAGGTTTGAGGTGTGCCCCCGCCAATCTGTCCTATACTCGAGCGGGGACCAGCACAGCGACCCCTAAGAGGCTTTCGACCTCACCCTGTCTTAAGTCCCCAAGGTCGGCGGCCATAGCATATCCTTGCCCCAACCACTTGCGTCTGGCTCTGGTCGCTTACGGGTAGTTCGCATCCACTCGAGCAGCGCTGGGAGGTCCGCCGGAGTCACCGTACGCAGCAGCCTTAGGATTGCTCGCCGCGCCGAGCGGAATTCCATGCTGAAAACAGAAAACAGCACAGGGGAAGGTTCGCATTGCGCACGCGCAAGCAGAGACGGGTCTCCACGCCAGATCCGACACGGAGGAACGCACCTCCCCCGGCTGCGAAATCCCTAAGCCCCGCCCCTTTTGGGAGTTCTCACACGCGCCTAGGGAGAAATCCATACTCTCTAATCGCACCTCCATCTCTCACCACTCCCCTCTCTGCTGGCAGTGCATAGCCTAGCCACTTTTTCTTTTTTTTTTTTTTTGCCACTTTTTCTTAAAGTAACTTATCGAGGCCGGAATTCTTTCCTGGGATCGCATCCCTAGAGGGCGTCCTATCTTGCCATTTTGCTGTCGCAGTGATTGAGCGATAGAAAACGGAATGTCAAAAAGCCAGTCGAAGCAAAGAAACATCTCAATAAACCTTTTAAGTCAAAGCGCTGAAAGAATGCGGCAGGTGCCCCGGAAGCGGAAGTGTATCCTTTTCATGAAAGGCTGGACTTCGCTGAGTGGTGACGTTTCCTCATTGGGCGGAAGGTTCGGTGGCAATCGTCGGTCTTACAGCTGGTGGGAGTTGGCGTCGCGGTGCTGGGCGCTGGAGCCCTAGTTTGTATAGTTTGGGAAGTCGGGCTGTGGGGTCGCACCTGTCTGTCTGATCCCTGCTTTCCTTGGTTTCCTCCCACGGCGCAGGGGCCTCGCGAAAGAATCGCCGGCCCCTTTGGGCCACAGCGGTAGCGGTGCTTTTTGCTGTAAGTATCTTGCTTTTTCCCGCCCCCGACCACGGACTGGCAGCTAGGGGCAGCCTCAGCTCTGCTTGGGGGCCAGAGACTCCGAAGGGAGTCGGCTTCCCTGGCCACCGGCTCTCGTCACCGAGACTGAGGTGCACTGGCCCTTTTTCATCTCGTGTGCCCCATCAGAAGTTTTATTAAAAGATGCACTGTGACCCTTTTAAGTTGTTTTCAGATTTACTAGCCAAATTAGGTGTAGGCAATTACAGGCCTGACTCTGCTTTGCTCTCCCGATCAAGAATTTAGATGTGTCTACTTCTCCGAAAACCTTTTGGTGTGTACCAGATTTTATTTTCCCGTGTTCGTTGTGCTTAACACATTGTCCTGCAAATTGTAGGCGTTCAATAAGTGAATAAGGGATATCAGTTCAATGCCAATGATGAATTCAGATATACTGATGGTTTTCTCTGTACATTTGCCACTGTTGACCATTTCTAAAAACTCTTTCCCCTGTTGGCTTCCTTGATGCTATTCTCACCAAGTTCTTTCATATGTTTAATTCAACATATTTACTTATTCCTATCTATAGGGATACAGAAGTGAATGACACAAACCCTGTCATTGAGGAGCTAACAGTACAGTGAGAGAGAGGCACATAAATGCACATTAAAGCAAGATGAGTAATGAGAAACTCTAGGAAGGTATAAAGAGCTATGAGAGCTCTGGGAACCCAGATGAGAGAACTCCTTGGAAGATCTGTAACCCTGAGCAAGTTGCTATTCCAGTCCAGCCTCAGTTTCCTCATCTATCTAATAAGCTTATTATGGGGATGAAAGATTAGATGACCTGTTTCATGCAATGCCTAGAATATAGCAGTGTTGGTGCCAAAGGGGAGAGGAATTATTTCCCTCAAAACTCTTTCTCTTAGTGTTTTCATGTGGTCAGTTAATATTTTCTAATTTGATAAAAGCATCTTCAGGCCCTCTTTCAGTTTATTCCTCTAACTCCACCTAACTGGAAATTCTGGACCCGCCGCTGGAATTTAGTAAGATAAATGGTAGCTTTTTTTTTTTTTTTTTAATTTATTTTCTTCTGTATGCCTTTGGAGAGGGAAAGGAATTAGTAAGGGCTTCTATCCATTTTAATTATTATGTTTTAGTTGACTCCTTTTGTTGGCTCTTTACCATCCCGTGGTCTTTCACAGGCTGTCCTTGAGAATTCTCATCTACATCCTTGGCTTCCATGGCGTTATCTTTGTTCGCTAACCATTTCCAAACTTCTCTAACTTCTCTTTTTTCCCCTGTAACTTCTGTCTCATGAATGATAGAGTTCTTTAGTTTCAATAGGTCCCAAACCAAATTTACTACCTCCACTTCCCTTTTCCACTTTTTTCATTGTTATGTATATCATACATAGGAGCTTTGACTCCTTGTTTCTGCCTGAATTTTGTGATATTTGTATTTTCAATTTTAAAAACAATAATAAAATGAACCCCTATGTATTCAGTATCCAACTTTAGTAGGACATTACAAAATATTATAGCAGATGTACTCAAAATCCCACTTTAGTAGAATATGACAAATACAACATTACAAAACCATAAAGCCTCTTGAACCTTTTCTCTGGTTACTCTTTAGCTTTCAAACCAGCATCTCTTTTTTGTCTTCCCTTTATTGGTTAATGGTATCCCTGGCCATCTGGTTACTATTTGAGACCTTGGAGTCACTTTTGCCTTTTGTTTCTCCTTCATTTCCCACAACTATTTGGTGATTAGGTCCTTTAGCTTCTGCTTGGGCTTGACTTGATCCATTCTGCTTTCTGCTTCCCTGGTGCAAGCCGACATGCCTCCACCAGACTTTTGGAGTATGATTACTGTGATTAGTACTGTAGTCTCCTTGCTCTCAAGTTTTTCTCCCTCCAGTGTATTTGCTACATTGACTCTAATTTTTAAATTATGGAACAGATTTTTCTTTCTCTTGTTTCCTTTGAGGAGTATTGTTTCATATAGTGATTTTTAAGCCTGGTTGCCCTTCAGTATAGCCAGTGAAGTTTTTCAAAATATAGATGCCTTGTTTTACTCTTCTAATCACAAGAAGTTAGATGAGGCCAGCCACTTCCCCGAAAACCTTTTCATGGTACTATCCTTGGAGATTCTGATTGAGTATTTAATTTTCAGTGGATAGGTGTTAGGTACATGTAGCTGAAATAACAAAAATATCATATACCTCTTATTCCTCCTCATCCGTGCTTTTAGCCTATGGTCTTTTCAACTTCAGGACAGACTATTGCCAAGGAATTCTTTTGACTTTGTTTTAATCTTGGTAACAGTTTACATAAAGATCCTTGTTATGATCGACCTGATAGCCAATAAAGGATCTTAAATGATTCTATTCTCACTGTTGCTTGAATAAACTGAAGGAGGGCCTGAAGATGCTTTTATCTCCCTTGTTGCTAATTGAATTGTTGGTATACCTTTTCTACTATCAAACTATGAAATGTTACATTTTTTTTTTTAATATTAAAGGGAGTTTTAAAATTTGGAAACAGATTATTTTAATGAAGAGAGAATTTCCTGATACTTCTTGCATAGTTAAATATAACCTTTGGTGCAGAATTAAAGCAGTTAAGTCAGTGGTGGTATGATGTATAATTGATCTTTTGAAGTCAACAGAGGAGTCTTGTCTGTGTTAAGTTGATGTAATTTATTGATTTGCAGTTAAAACTTTTCTCATGCTGGTATGATTCATGGAATACATAGTAGATATTGAATGAATGAATAACTAAATGAATTCAAGTGGCAATTCCATCTCAATCCCCAGTATAATATCACCGTATTTCTCACAAGGAGCACTTTGAAAAATAAATTTCCCTTTGACTTAAAAAATAATAGTCTTAGTCATTACCAAAAATTTGGAAATTACAAAAAGATGTAAATAAAAAAATAAAGATGACTAGTTGTTCATCATCCGGAAATGACAAATGTTACTATTTTCTAACAGTTTTACTGAAACAAAATTCACACGTCCTACAGTTCACCTAAAGTGTACAATTCAGTAGTTTTTAGTGTATTTACAGAGTTGTGCTAGCATCACCACAATCAATTTTAGAACATTTTTATCACTCCATGAAAAAACTCCATGCTCATTAATAGTCACTCCTCATTTTCCCCCAACTCCTGAGCCCTAAGCAACTATTAATCCACTTTCTGTCTCTATAGATTTACTTTTGGACATTTCATATAAATGGAATCACAGAGTATGTGGCTCTTTTGTCACTGGTTTCTTTCATGTAGCATAATGTTTTCAGTATTCATTCATGTTGTAGCATGTATCAGTGCTTCATTCCTTTTTATTATCAAATATTCCATTTTATGGATATTTGTGGATGTGTGTGTCTTACTTTCTCTTGGATGTACCTCCGAATGGAATTGCTGGGTCATATACAGTAACTCTATGTTTAACATTTTGAGGAATTGCCAAACTATTTCCAAAGTGCTATACCATTTATATTCTTACCAGCAGTGTGTGAGGGTTCTGATTTCTCCACATTCTTAACCACACTAGTTATGTCTTTTTGACTATAGCCATTCTAGTGTGTGAGAAGTAGTATCTGGTTGTGCCTTTGATCTGTATTTCCCTGGAGGCTAATGTTATTTTTTGATATTTGTTTATAGACAAAAATGGATTATACAATATATGCAGCTATGTATTCTGCCTTTGCATTTAAGCATATTTTTAGCATTAGCAAGCGTGTTTACAAAAGAATTTCCCTCATTACTGCTTCCTTTTTCACTCCCCCCAAACCATAATTCTTGTGAAAACTTGCCTAAATTATATGCAAAGAAAACAAAGTCTATAGGAACATATACCAAATTGTTATTGGTGGTTATCCAGGGGACAAGAGGCTGTAAGATTAGGGGAATTATATTTTCTACTTTTAGTACTTCTGTAGCGTTTGAATTTTTACAATGAACGTCTATCTTCCTGTAATCACAAAACATAAGTTATTATGAATTATTTCTTTGGAGGACTAAGATTCAGAATGAAAAAGTATTCATAAATTTAAAAGTCATAATTAACATTATATTGTTATTCAAATAGAATAATTTTAGCAAATAAGATGCGTATAGGCCACTTGGTTAGATAAATTTACTTTTCTGATATCCTAGAATATGAATACATATACTATACAGAATTTAAATATATATAGATATATTTAGTATTATAGTGAGGAAAGCAAGTATTGGTTTGGGCTATTTGAATAGCTTCTGGAAAGGTATATAATGTAGAATTGAATTTTCTAAAGGTATTTACTACTACTAATATATTAATTTAGTTTTTTAGTCTAATATTGATCCAATAAATTAGTCACTGACTAGGGCTTAGAAGAACTTTTTTACAGGAATTTTCATTGTAATAGGATTTGAAATCTCCAGTCGTTAGGATCTGTTTATATAATCTCAGACCAGGTAAGGTTCTGGCAGGAATATTTATAATTGTTTATGTAGAGGAAAGTGGCTGTTTGAACACTCCAGCTGCTGTTGAACAATAGAATTGCAGGTACGTGTAATTGGCACTAAAGATTCCTCGGGTGGTTCCTAGGTAATGGGACAGGAACTTTAGTAGGGTTTAAGAAAAGTTCCTGTTTACTTACACTTCAGATAGCACTATAGGGAGAGCCAGTTGGTATCATTCAAGAAAGCAAGGAAGTTAATATACTAGGCACTTGCAGACAGTTTTATATGTATTGTCTCATTTAACCCTCACAAAATCCCTTCAGGGTCACTACCTTGATAATGGTATTATCTCCATTTTGTAGGTGAGGAAAGTGAGGCTCAGAGAGATTAAGTAACTTACCCAAAGTAACACAGCCAGTATGTAACAGAGCTGGGATTTGAATCCAAGTATGTCAGACTCCAAAGCCCATGCTCTTTCCAGTACTTCACACTGCAGCGGGTATGTATGATACTTGACCTTGTGCTTGCCTTATCAGGGCACCCTAGACTTGGGCCTGTTTCCATCACCTCACTATCCAACTCCTCTTAGATTCCTGTTAGAACATGTGACTCGGACAAAGCTCAGTCCTTATACATCCTGATTGCAGTGGTCCTTATCAGTTCTTTCTGGACATTGCAATGATTCTTCCATGAAGAGGAGTGTGCATTTTTGCTTTCAAAGTATGATTTCCTCTCTTGACTATAGCAACAAAATTGTCCTGGAGTTTACCAGCAGGGATATTCAATCCTGTTTTTTAAAGCATCATTCATACTATCGGACCTAAGACTGTGTAGCCAGGGGACTGTGGAAAGTCATTTTGCTTTTTTTTTTTTTTTGTAGGGAACACCATTCCCTAACCTGCTTATATCATAAAATTGTTGTGAGGGTGGAATGAGATAATAGATGTTAAACTGTATGAAGTACTATACAGTAATTTACTCTTAAACTTTTCCAACAGCCCCATCTAAGTAGAGATTCCTCTTTTATGAAATTCTAGTATATACTGATTTACTTCTATAAACCTTTTTAGTTGAACAAGAGAATTTTGAGTGAGTGTGCTTGAGTTGTAAATTACTCCAATTTGAGATAAAGGGTTAGCTAGTAACATTAAAAAAGATGTTCTGTATTTTAGTATGCATATTAGATCAAGGTGAAGTTAATTTTTAAGAATCTTGTTGGAAGGGGTGCTTGGGTGGCTCAGTCTGTTAAGTGGCTGTCTTCGGCTCAGGTCATGATCCCAGGGTCCTGGGTTCGAGCTCCACTTCAGGCTCCCTGCTCAGCGGAGAGCCTGCTTCTCCCTCTCCCTCTCCCTGCCGCTGTGTCTACTTGTGCTCTCTCTCTGTCTCTGTCAAATAAATAAATAAAATCTTAAAAAAAAAAAAAGAATCTTGTTGGAAATTCCTTTTTTAGGGAAATTCTAAAAAGTTGTAATAAATAATGGCAAATGGATATTAATTGTACAATATCAATTACCTAGGTCATTGACTTTCTTTTGATTTCATTGGTTTATATTAGAGGTCTTTCTTTTTTTTAACTCTTCCAATTTTTTTTATTAACATATAATGTATTATTTGTTTCAGGGGTACAGGTCTGTGATTCATCCGTCTTACACAATACACAGCGCTCACCACAACACATACCCTCCCCAATGTCCATCACCCAGCCACCCAATTCCCCCCCCCCCCCCCCCCCCACAGCAACCCTCAGTTTGTTTCCTATAGTTAAGAGTCTCTTATGGTTTGTCTCCCTCTCTGGTTTTGTCTTGTTACATTTTTTCCTCTTCCGCCATGATCCTCTGCCTTGTTTCTTAAATTCCGCATATCAGTGAGATCATATGATAATTGTATTTCTCTGATTGACTTATTTCCCTTAGCATAGTCCCTCTAGTTCCATTCACGTCATTGCAAATGGCAAGATTTCATTTTTTTGATGGTAAGTAATATTCCATTGAATATATATACCACATCTTTATCCATTCATATGTCGATGGATATCTGGGGTCTTTCCGTAGTTTGGCTATTGTGGACATTGCTGCTATAAACATTGGGGTACAGGTGCCCCTTCAGGTCACTACATTTGTATCTTTGGGGTAAATACCTAGTAGTGCAATTGCTGGGTCATAGGGTAGCTCTATTTTCAACTTTCTGAGGAACCTCCATACTGTTTTCCAGAGTGTCTGTATATTAGTGGTCTTAAAAGAGATCTTTATAAGGCCTTTCATGACTTTGGTTCCCTAGTCTTGCTTTATTCCTAAAGTCTTTAATACATTCATTCATAACGTTCATTTTTAATAAGGGTTCAATATATAACTCTGAGGGTACATAAAGCAGTGAGTTCATAGGAGAGAGCAAAAGAGGCAAAAGTCCCTGCCTGCATGCAGCTTACATTTCAGTTGGGGTATATTATAGACCACAAATAGTATAAGTAAATCATGTTATTTGGTAATGGGACAATGAGAAAAAATAAAGGAAAGGGGAATTGTGATTTTAAACAAGTGATTAGGGAAGGCCTTATTGAGAAACTGCATCTAGACATCAATCTGAAGGAGATGAGGCAGGGAGCTGTCTTCCCCTTGTCAGCCAGGGGGAGATCATGCCAGCCAGTACAAAGGCCCTGAGGTAGAAATATGCAGCATCAACAGTAAGGAGGTCAATGTGATTAAAATGGAGTGTGTGTATTTGAGAGTGCCTTACAGTCCATTTTGTATTTTGAGGACTTTACTTCTGCCTGAAATAGGAAGTCATTGAGGTTTTTTTTTTTTTTAAATATTTTATTTATTCATTTGAGACACAGAGATACAGAGGGAGAGAGAGAGAAGGCATGAGCAGGGAGAGAGGCAGAGGGAAAGGGAGAACCAGGCTCCCCGCCGAGCCAGGAGCCGGATGCGGGGCTTGATCCCAGGACTCTGGGATCGTGATCTGAGCCGAAGGCAGACGCTTAACCATCTGAGCCACCCAGGCGCCCCGTTATTGAGGTTTTGAGGAGAATTCTAATACCAGAGTTTTCAGGAACACATCCTTGGAAATTGCACAGATAATACTGTATAAATAAAAGGTATTATTAGATATCATTATTCCTCTACTGAAATGTAAGTTTTTATAATCAAGTAAATAATTTTAAAATGTGCTGCCAATAAGTACTTATATGAGGAAAAATGTATTAGAAAACTTCACAGAAGTTTTTTTAGTTTAAAAGATCAGTCTACAGGGCGCCTGGGTGGCTCAGATGGTTAAGTGTCTGCCTTCGGCTCAGGTCATGATCCCAGGGTCCTGGGATCGAGCCCCGCATTGGGCTCCCTGCTCAGCGGGGAGCCTGCTTCTCCCTCTCCCTTTGCCTCTTCCCCTGCTCATGCTCTCTCTCTCTGTATCTCTGTCTCAAATGAATAAATAAAATCTTAAAAAAAAAAAAGATCAGTCTACATGGGAAGATAAGTTTATTTTTAAGAGTTAACTAATACAGCTTTTTAAAATGGAGGATGAGGGCCGCCTGGGTGGCTCAGTCGGTTAAGTGGCTGCCTTCGGCTCAGGTCATGATCCCAGGGTACTGGGATCGAGTCCCGCATCGGTCTCCCTGCTCTGCGGGGAGCCTGCTTCTCCCTCTCCTGCTTCTCTGCCTACTTGTGTTCTCTCTCTATCTCTCTGTCAAATAAATAAATAAAATCTTTTAAAAAAGTAAAAAAATAAAATGGAGGATGATGTGTTTATGACATCATCTTTAAAAAAGTAAATTGTGGTGTCATAATTAGGATTATATCACTCTCGGTAACACAGTGGTAAAGGAGATGAACTGAAACATCTGACTCTTATTTTTTACCTCAGGAATATTTACTTAAGCAATAATAATTTAGTATAATGAGTATGGGATAAGAAACAAAAAGTGCTTGATCTTGTCTATGAAGTAGTTGGTCTTTCAGGTAAAGTAACCATGTAACTGTAAACAATTTACGGTAAGCACATTTTTTTCAATTCCATCAAGTGTTGGTAGTAATTTTTTAGGTTCTAAATTACCTAGTTTTACCTGAGTGGAAGGGTAGTGTTTAATTTAGAGCTCAACCTGGAACATCTCTTTGCCAGTGATAGGTTCTTGAGTGCATTTCCTTTCCTGCTTCTTTTGACTCCCCTCATCTCCTTGTTCTCTATGTTGAATGAGTCAGCAATTTTGTCCTTCTGTTTCTCTCTTTTTTTTTTTAAAGATTTTATTTATTTATTTGACAGAGAGAGACACAGCGAGAGAGGGAAAACAAGCAAGGGGAGTGGGAGAGAGAGAAGCAGGCTTCCCGCAGAGCAGGGAGCCCAATGTGGGGCTCGATCCCAGGACCCTGGGATCATGAACTGAGCGGAAGACAGACGCTTAACGACTGAGCCACCCAGGTGCCCCTGTTTCTCTTATTTTTAATCTCCTTATACTCTCTTTATAGGAATCTAGTCTAGATTATCTTGGTTGATAGATTAGATTAACTTGGAAGAGTTAACTAAAATCATTGAACACTGAGCTTTTCTGCCGATTTTGCTTCTACCAGACAATTGATACTTAACTTGGTTTCAGAGCTCTTTACAACCTGTATTTCCTTTTAATTAGATAACCCGTTGTTCTGACTAGAATATTTTATTTACTGTCTCCCAAAGAATACAGACTTAATAATCTCTAAGTCCACACATAATGCATATGTAATGTATAGTATGTCCCAAGCTTTTCTATGTCTCCATTTTTGCTCTTGCCTATCATCTTCCAGTTCCTTTTTGTCTTCTTCTCTGCCTATCCACGTTCTACTTATATTTCAGGATCAAATTCATATTCAAGCTTCTCTGTAAAGCTTGTTCTATCTACTTGAGCCTGTTTTTTCTTCCTTTGAATTTTTAAGGAAATAATTATTGACAGTTGATCATAAAGTTTTATTGCTAGCTTTGAACTAGTTCTTTACTGGTATTAGTCAAGGGTCTCCACAGAAACAGAACAATAGGATGTGTGTGTGTATATACATGTACACATATACAAAAAGAACTTTATTATAAGGAATTGGCTCATGTGATCATGGAGGCTGACGAGTCCCAAGATCCTCTAGCTTGGCAAGTTGGAGACCCAGGAGAGCTGAGCGAGTGGTGTAGTTCCATTTCAAAGGCTGGCAGGCTTGAGACCCAGGAAGAGCTGATGTTTCATTTGAGCCTGAAGGTAGGAAAAAGCCGATGTCCCAGTTTGAAGAAAGTCAGGCAAAAGGAATTCTCCTAATATTTATTTTGCTGCACATTCATGTGTCTTGTCTTGCCAGTTAGTAGATAATCAGCTTGAGGCCAGGGACTACCTGTCCTATTTGCTTGCATACCACCCATGAGTCCTTGCATGGTATAAGGACTTAGGTGTAGTGGGTGCATCTGCATACTTTATAAAACCATAACATTTTAGAGCTGGAAAGGGCCTTTGAGGTTATCTTGTTATAGAGTTGGGGAATCAAGAAGAGCTTTAAAACAGGAAAGTTAGGGGCGCCTGGGTGGCTCAGTCGGTTAAGCGGCTGCCTTCGGCTCAGGTCATGATCCCAGGATCCTGGGATTGAGCCCCGCATCGGACTCCTTGCTCAGCAGAGAGCCTGCTTCTCCCTTTCCCTCTGCCTGCCGCTCTGCCTACTTGTGCTATCTCTCTGTCAAATAAATAAAAAATTTAAAAAAATTAAAAAAATAAAATAAAATAGGAAAGTTAGTAATATACCCCTTTCCTTGGGTGTTAGAAGAATAAGACGAGCTAATGTAATGTGTGTGAAAAGTGAGGTGTCTTATTAATTAAACCTTTTTTTTCCTTTGGCTTAGAGCATGAATCAAGGTAGTTTACAGAGTCCTTTAATGTGGTAAATTGGACAATAGTTCTGGGTGGAGATTTCACATTTTTCCTTCTCTTATTCACATGTATGTCCAAAATGTCCATATTCACATGTATGTCCAGAGTTGAGATTATATCATCATTTCCTCAAAGCATATTATCTGATATGTTAAATTTGCTGATTTGTATGGACTATTCCAATTAGGTATTCAAACATAAGGCATCATAATCAAGGGGGGTAGCTTTAGCTTTTGGGCATACCTATATTGAGGCTGCAGGTTGAGGCTATGGAAATTGAAGTTATAGAATCTAAACATTAAAGTACTTTAATTTGAACTAAATACTCTTCTTTAGAAGTCTTCAGTTATGGGAACTGGTATTATTTTTCACATGTTTTTATTTAATGTTTTTCCTTCTTAGATTTTCTTGTAATCACATCTTAAAGCCTTCAAGATGGTACTAGCAGACCTTGGAAGAAAAATAACATCAGCATTACGCTCATTGAGCAATGCCACCATTATCAATGAAGAGGTATGTATAATGTGTGAAATATATATGATTGCACATCATTACTAACATCAGGGAGATGAATTATTAGTAATCTCTATGTTTATATTTGTTTTGATGTAGATTTAATAACTGTAGATAAAAATTTAAAACTGGATACACTAGATGGTGTTTTTTATTGAGTTGACCATCTTACTATTTAACTTTCTATAAAGAATTATAAAAAGGAAACAAAAAACCCCCAAATCTTAACTAACATGTAAAAATGACATTTTTTTGTTTTGAAAATGGCTTAGATCTGGAGAGATAAGCCCAAAACTTCAGTGTCCTGCTTCTTTCTTCTTGGGTAGGCATATGCGCATCTCACCTTTCTCTCCACTTTTATTTAGCATTCTCATAAAAGGCTAGTATTTTCATATTGTCTACTTTGATTTTCTCTGAAATCCTCACTCAGTTTTTGTTTATTTTAGATTTTGTAAGCTGACTCCTTATATGGTATCTGAAATACTCTTTCTCTTGGCTTTCTTGTTTTTTTTTTTTTTTTAAAGATTTTATTTATTTATTAGAGAGAGAATGAGAGAGAGCAAGCACATGAGAGGGGGGAGGGTCAGAGGGAGAAACAGACTCCCTGCCGAGCAGGGAGCCCGATGCAGGACTCGATCCTGGGACTCCAGGATCATGACCTGAGCCG
Source organism: Neomonachus schauinslandi (assembly GCF_002201575.2). NCBI lineage: Eukaryota > Metazoa > Chordata > Mammalia > Carnivora > Phocidae > Neomonachus > Neomonachus schauinslandi. The sequence continues at coordinate 60,825,774 of NC_058411.1, read as the reverse complement.
AAGGCAGTCGCTTAACCAACTGAGCCACCCAGGCGCCCCGGCTTTCTTGTTTTAAGTTTAAAATATTTCTTTCTCAGGCAACCCTCTCAGGTCCCCTCCCTCCTTGGGAGCTTTGTACTATCACTTTGCTATCACTCAATAAACCTTTGCTGCCCACCAAAAAAAAAAAAAAAAAATGTCATTTCCCCCCCCATACCTGGTATCTTAATGATTTATCAATTGAAGAAGATAAGAAACCACAAGTATACTTTATATTTTGTGGTACCAATGGGAGAGTACTGAATTTGGTTTAGAAGACCTTGTTTAGCAACCTACTTAGTAGCTTGTGATAGAAATTTGGGCAAGTCAACTTCAGATTCCTTAATGTATAAAATGAGAAGACAGTATTTCCCTTACAAGATGGTTTTAAGGATCAGAAGAAGAAGAAGGTAGCGGGAGGGGAAGAATGAAGCGGGGGAAATCGGAGGGGTAGACGAACCATGAGAGAGGATGGACTCTGAAAAACAAACTGAGGGTTCTAGAGGGGAGGGGGCTGGGAGGATGGGTTAGCATGGTGGTGGGTATTGAGGAGGGCACATTCTGCATGGTGCACTGGGTGTTATGCACAAACAATGAATCATGGAACACTTCATCTAAAACTAATGATGTAATGTATGGGGATTAACATAAGAATAAAAAATAAATAAAAGATGGTTTTAAGGATCAAATGAAATAATAGATAAAAAGTACTTTCTAGGGGCACCTGGGTGGCTCAGTCAGTTAAGCATTGGACTCTTGATTTCAGCTCATGTCATGATGTTGGGTTTGTGAGATCGAGCCCCAAGTTAGGGTCTATGCTGGGATTGGGGCCTGCTTGGGATTCTCTCTCCCTCTGCCCCTCCCCACTCCTCTCTCTCCCTCTCTCTCTAAGGAAAAAAAAAAAAGTGCTTTCTAACTTGGAGGTTTGAAAAGAAAAATTTTTTTTGAACTTAAAAAAAATTTATCCAGTATAGTTAATATAAGTGTTATATTAGTTTCGGGTTTACAATACAGTGATTCACCAGTTCTGTACATTACTCAGTGCTCACTGAAAAAAAAATCTAATGCAGAATTTGCTACCAATACTTTAATAAGCTAATGGATTTAAATAATTTTGGGACCATCTTTGAGGTTAGCTAGTGCAGCCTCTCAGTTAACAGCAACAGAAAGTCAGTTCCACATGTTTATTTATCCAAAAAGCCAGGATTAGTATCTTTTTTCTGATTCCTCATCCAGGGCTTTTTCTAATAATTATTATTAAATGATAAATCATAACTTAAACTATTGTGTAGTCTTTAGAATTCAGAATAAATAAAACAATAGCCGTTCAAACAGTTTTCCCCTTTGTGTAACCCTTATGCTGTTTATGTTTATAGTAGAGAAAAAAGAAGCCAGGGAGAAGAGCTTGGTGGGAAGTAGGGTAACAGCTGTTGCTTGAATTGGCAACTTCTCTGCTCTTAGTACTGTGCTGCTAGGGAATTAACAAGAAGAAATCCCTCTAATGAAAGATCAGTTCCATTTTTATCAGACTCCTTTAATGAGAGAGAGATCTGATAAGACTCTGTAGGATGTATGAAGTGAGTTGAAGATGGGAATTATTCAAGAAATATTCCAGGGCCTATTTTTTTTTTTTTTAAGATTTTATTTTTGGGGTGCCTGGGTGGCTTGGTCGGTTAAGGGTCTGTCTTTGGCTCAGGTCATGATCCCAGTGTCCTGGGATTGAGCCCCATGTCGTTGGGCTCCCTACTCAGTGGGAAGCTTGCTTCTCCCTCCTCTGCCCCTCCCCCTGCTTGTGCTCTCTCTCTCTCTCTCTCTCTCTCAACTAAATAAATAAAAATCTTAAAAAAAAAAAAAGATTTTATTTTTGAATAATCTCTACGCCCAGTGTGGGGCTCGAACTCATAACCCCGAGATCAGGAGTCATATGCTATAACTGACTGAGCCAGCCAGGTGCCCCAGGGCCTGCATTTTTGCAGACTTTTTGCTGGCACCAGGGATATAGCAGTGACAAAACAGACTAAAATCCCTGCCCTCATGGAGCTTACAGTTTAGTGTGTAAACACTTACTTACCTGAGCAACAAAAGCCTCATCTTTTTTTAAGACTTTATAGTTTATGACCTTTTAACCACAGTACCTTGTAACTCAGCAAATATGTGATGATAGTGAGTTATTAATGGAGGATAGTTTTCTTTTCAACTTTGTTCCTCTGCTGTGAGTGGAAATAGTAAGACTGCTAGGTCAGACCAGGTCATTTTCTTTTGTTGCATTTTCTTCCTGGTAGTCCAATTAAGCAGATATTGTGAATATAAAGTGTGTATCAGCAACAGAAGGTGTTCAATGGCAACATCGATTGTGTAGTAACTTTCTTTGGCTTGCATATTGTCTTTACTATTGTTACTGTAATATAGGAATAAAATTGTGATAATTACTACTTGGTTGAATAAAACTAAATAGAATATCTTTTTTTTTTTAAATTATTACAGCATTTTACTTGCCAGTAATTAACATTAATTACACTTACATAGAATTTTTTTTTCCATGTGCCAAATGATTTACTTTTTATTTTCTTATTGAGGTATAATTGACATATATATAACATTATATTAGTTTCAGGTATACAACATAATGATTTGATATTTGTATATATTGTAAATGATCACAGTAAGTCTAGTTAACATCCATCACCATGCATAGTTACAGAAATTTTTTTCTTCTGATGAGAACTTTTAAGATTTACTCTCAGAAACTTCAAAAATATAAAATAGAGTATTATTAACTATAGTTACCACATATACATTACATCCCCATGACTTATTTTTGTAACTGGAAGCTTGTACCTTTTGACCATCTTTCTTTCTTTTTTTTTTAAATTAACATATAATGTATTATTTGTTTCAGGGGTAAAGGTCTGTGATTCATCAGTCTTACACAACACCCAGTGCTCACCACAACACATACCCTCCCCAATGTCCATCACCCAGCCACCCCATCCCTCCCACCCCCCACCACTCCAGGCAACCCTCAGTTTGTTTCCTGAGATTAAGAGTCTCTTATGGTTTGTCTCCCTCTCTGGTTTCGTCGTGTTTCATTTTTTCCTCTTCCCTCATGATCCTCTGCTTTGTCTCTTAAATTCTGCGTATCAGTGAGATCATATAATTGCCTTTCTCTGATTGACTTCTTTCGCTTAGCATAATACCCTCTAGTTCCATCCACATCGTTGCAAATGGCAAGATTTCAACTAAATGGAATATCTTATTTTGACAAAATGATTACACATCTGCTAAGATTACCTCTCTGAGGCTAATTGAAAACTTTTTTTTTTCTCTAACAGTGTAGTATTGTTTTTATTAAGCTATGATAGTATATGATGACTGATCAGCCATTGTTTTTATACGATTGAAATGACACACTGGGAATGTTCAATTTTTATGTATTATTTATTTGCAGGTACTAAATGCTATGCTAAAAGAAGTATGTACAGCATTATTGGAAGCAGATGTTAATATTAAACTAGTGAAGCAACTAAGAGAAAATGTTAAGTAAGTTAAATTAATCAGGTAAAAACCAGGCAAACTAAATTGAGTTTACTGAGATGAAGAGCTAACTAGAAAAGTCTGCTATATCATGAAACGTTTCTCCTATACAGCATTTGGAAAGAATAGAACTCGTATGTTGCAAGATTGCATTGATAGTGTGTTTCCATAATGATGTTTCAAAGAATAAACTACATGTGGCTTTCATTTAATTATGGATTTCTTTCCATTTTACTACTCCTTTATTTGGATAGATTCAATCATGCACAGTATAGTATTTTAATATAAAAGCCTTTTAACAGTTCTTCATAGAAAAGTGGTGCCATTTTATCCTCTTCAGGCTTAAGATGACATTAATCAGCCTCCTTCATTATTGGAGAATTGTATTCGTTCTTGTTCTCCTTTTGGTTTTTCTGTCCGGATCTGAATGAAGGAGTAATGTGTGTTGTCTCAGTTATTGTGTTCTTTGGGAGAGGCACCGACTGGGGCAGGGCACATAGAATACAGGCCCCTCAATTAACTGTTTGAATCCTAGCCCTTGTCATATTCAGGCCATTTCTCCTTTTCATATTGTTAGACTGGGTAGTAAATGTAGAACTACTGGCATTTAAACATTTAGAACTAGAGAAAGCAATCTTATTTTCTGCTGTATGTAAAAATGTATAAAATATATATGCTGTAAAAATAAATAAAATTAATACTTTGCAGTGATATGAGTTCAAAAGAAAGCCTTGAAAAACTAACCCCAGTCTGGTATCTAATATTTCATGGTAAATTCTTTATGATATAGACTTAGGAATCTATAGTAATTATATACATGCGAATCAGAAGACTATTAATGTGAATGATTGAGTATTTTTACATTTTTTTGGAGCAGAAACTTTTTTTCAGAGTGTCTTAACTGACTTTTCTCTCTCCTACCCACAAAAACCATCATCTTGAAGGTCTGCTATTGATCTTGAAGAGATGGCATCTGGTCTTAACAAAAGAAAAATGATTCAGCACGCTGTATTTAAAGAACTTGTGAAGGTAAAAGTATATCAGGACTGTGCTATGGTTCTCCGTAGAGTCCAGTGGGTAAAAATACATTAGCACTGCAAACAGGAATACTATTTCAGAATACTTTTTAACGTTTTTATAGAATATTCATCTCTATTAAAAATATTAATTGAAGGATTATTAACTTTTCTAAAGGGGCCTATTTTTATTACAGACTTTTCTGAATACAAAGTTCTGAGTATAGATATGAAAGGCTAGTACTGTTCCTGCAAAAATTCCCAAAGCCAGGTTACGAAAAGTAAAACTTCACTACAGATTAATTGATGGAAGGATAAACTCTCTTGAGTTTATCCTCTTTAATATCAGGTTTTGCCTATTGAAGGTCCTACTTTTGTACGGAAAGTCACTCTTGAGAAGTGTTCTTTCCTGAACTGTTCATTGTGTCCAGAATTCCCTTTGAAGAGACCAGATATCCTGACTCTTGCCTAGATTTTATTTTGCAAGTAGTAAATATAGCCTATTGCCTTGTATCACCTTAGAACTGATATTACTGCTGTGGTCATGAAGATTATGGTGAAAATCTTAGAGCTTTAAAAAATATGTATGGGTCCAATGGTAGGGGGGGAAAAGGAAGGAACTAAAAAAAATTTTTGTAGAGGAACAGATGTCTGCTAGTGGTCTTCTAGTATTTTTCCATTTATTGTGTGACTAGTTTCATTTACTCCTTTGGTTTCAGCAGAGCTGGATTGGTACTTTGAAAAAGTCTCGTATCTCAGATGGTTATATCATTCCATGTAGTCTTGTAGACTAATTAATAAAAAAAAGAAATTCAGACCTAAAAGAGGTCAGAGAATTTTCCAGTCATACTTCTCAGTTTGCAGTTGAGAAAAATGAGACAGCTAGTTAGTGGCAGACACAGGTCTGATCTCCAAACTCCTGTAGGACTCCTCACGTTATTTCCAGTTTGCTCTTCATCTGTCCCCTAAGGTCAGTGCAGGGTGAGTGAAAATTTCTGTTTTTAGGGTTTGGCATCTGTATTCAATTCTGGTGCATTAACTGCTTTGTTAAGAAGTATTTATTGAGTACCAACTTTATTCTAGGCAATATGTCAGATGCTGCTGATAGAGATAATTTAGACTGGTCCCTATACTCAGAAGCTTATTGTCTAGAGCAGTGATGTACAAAGCAATAATAATACTAAGACATTATTTGCCTTTTTTTGCCTTTTTTATTGTTTGATATTTACAGCAGTAGTGCAAAAGCAGTGGTGGGTAAAATTCCCTAGCATGAGTCAAGGCAGTAGTACCAAACTATACTAGTAGTCATTGTACTCTTTACTAGTACACACTTGCGGGGGGGCGGGGTGGGAAGCCTGTTTTACTTCAGAATGCCCTTGATGGAGCAGTAGAAGTTATTAGTTGTATTAAATCTTAACCCCTGAGTATACACATCTTTGTACGATTTTGTGGGATGAAATGGGAAGTATACAGAAAGCTCTTTTGCTGCATACTGAAATTTGATGGTTGTCTTGAGGAAGGTACATGTGTGATTATTTGTTTGCAAGCTGAGCTAGCTGCTTTCATAAAACACCATTTTTATGTCAACAAACAACAGACAGATAATCTGTGGTAATTCAGACTTGAGTAAGATTTTCAAGTAAAGTGAGCCTGTCACTTTAAGGCAAATAAGTAACAATATTGTGGCCAGTGATAAAATTGAGCTTTCCAGTGAAAACTAAAAACTTGTATCTCCACCATGAGTTTGACAGGATCCCAATACATTTCTGATGAGATCAGTAATGATATAATAATTTTTTTTGATGTTGTGTAGTGAAATGTGTCAGTGACTAATATATGATGTTATGAAATCATGCACCAGCATAAGATGCATTCAAAGTGCAAGATAGAATAACAGATTTTAATGTAATGGAGTATGAAGTTTATATGGTTTCAGATTCTACATTGCAACTCACCTTAAAAACTACTATAATTATAAAGGAGTCCTGACACTGAAAAGTACTGCTGTTCTAGAGCGCAGGAGGAATAGAAATTAGATATATAAAATAATTAGTCACTAAAACACATATGTTCCAAATTTAGGTTCATAGAGAGCTGAGTGCTTCTGCTGTGAGATATGGAGACCGGAGGTGAATATAGGGTAGTGTGAGTGTCTGAAAAGATCTAGGAGGAGGGAGAGTGGATTTACGTTTAAGATAGATTGTTCCTATTTCAGAAGTTTCCTTAAGGCTAGGCCTGTGCCTGGAAAAGAGATAACAAAATGTGTTCTCTTTTCCTCCCTTTGTTACCACATGGCTTTCCTTGAAATTCAGGTATAATATGGACTATGTGATCTTTATGGTATTGTCTCACATGGGCTTTGCAAACTTTCTCTTAAGGACTAGATAGTTTAGGCCTGTGGGCCATATGATTTCTGTCAGAGCTACCCCGCTCTGCTGTTGTAGCACAAAACAGTAAATGAATGGGTTTGGTGATGTTCCATAAAAACTTTATTCACACATAGTTTGCCGGTCTCCGATCTAGGGCATTAACTGCAATTATGGCTTTATTATCATGTGGAGGTACATGCTTCCAGCTCTAAACAACAGACTTGCAAAGGAATTGTTTTTTAAAATGAACTTTAAAAAGGCCTCATGCTTATCAGTTTGGGGGCTATCCATATGTGAACCTTAATTTCCCACTGACTCGTGAAATTGGTGATTATTTTTTACTAGCCCTCTAAATATAATAACTTCATAGAACAGTAGGTCTTTGGCATTGGAGGATTTGACATCTGACTGACCTGGAAAATCTTTCACATATAATTTGTAATTTTGCTCATACATATGCATTTATTAAACTCAGCATGAAGATAAGTGTCGTCCCAATATGGCAGCTACTAGCCCCATGTAGTTATTGAGCAGTTGTAATTTGGTTAGTCCACATTGAGATGTGCTATAAGTTTGAAAAAGATGCCAAATTTGAAGACCTCATATGAGAAAAGGGAATATAAAATATCTCATTAATTTTTAAATATAGGTTACATGTTGAAATGATAGCATTTTAATATACTGGGTTAAATAAAGTATTAAAGTTAATATCACTTATTTTCACTTTCTTTAATGTCACTACTAGCAATTTAAAAGTTCATATGCGGCCGCACATATATTTTTATATTTCTGCAGTGCTGATGTAGATTGCTCCTTTGGCTCAAACTTGGTCTCGCTGTTCACACTCCTGCTTATTCTAAAAAAGTCTTGAGCGCCTTTCTCTGAATTGGTTTGGGAGTATAGGCTTGCTTATGACTTTGCAATGCATTATTTTATATTCTTAAATTTCACTATGTGTGTACTAAGGGAAATAGTAAATGTGTATTAGAATGGTAGGATTATTGTTGCCTTTTATACTAAAATGTCTTTAAATTATTTTTACAATTTAGAAGTTGTGGAGAGAGGGGTTTTGGGTGTAAGCATATGTACCTGATTTTATTTTTATTTTATTTTTGGTACCTAGCTTGTAGACCCTGGAGTTAAAGCATGGACACCCACTAAAGGAAAACAGAATGTGATCATGTTTGTTGGATTGCAAGGGAGTGGTAAAACAACAACATGTTCAAAGGTAAATTATACATGGGGCACCTGCGTGGCTCAGTTGGTTAAGCGACTGCCTTCGGCTCAGGTCATGATCCTTTAGTCCCAAGAACGAGTCCCGCATAGGGCTCCTTGCTCAGTGGGGAGTCTGTTTCTCCCTCTGACCCTTCCCCCTCTCATGCTCTCTCAAATAAATAAAAAAATAAAAAAGGTAAATTATACTTAGTCTTAAAAAAAAAAGCCCTGGAGAAGATACGTTTGTATAAATCAAGTTTTATGTTAAAGCCAGGCTAGTATTGTTGCTTTACAATTTTGTGTTACTCAATATATCTATTACGTTTTTGTAATAGCTTTTTGTACGATAAGAAAGAATCCCAGAGTCTCCCTTGTGGTTGCTCTTTGTAAGAATGGTAGACTTTTATATAACTATGCTATTTCTTTTACCAAAGAGACTGTCCTATCCTTTAAGGAAGTGAGGATATGATTTTTGGAGAAGAGAACATGGAAAGTTTACCTTATCTCCGAGGATTCAGGCTCCCTTTTAACAGTGTCCCACCCAACATAATCTAGATCTTCATTTTACATATCCTTCTACTAATTTTTAATTCATTGCTTTCTCCAGAATTGGGTGCCTCAAGTTTGTTACCAGATTTTGTATCACAAAGCCTCAATTATGTTATAATCTAGAAAAAAAAGAGAAAAGGATTATTTCTTAGAGGGCTATGTTACTGTTTTTACTTAACATTAATAGTAGTAACATTTTTCACTATGGTCATGTTTTGCTTGATCATTTTATATCCTTTGAATGTTACTGGATGGCAGTTAGAATTTAAACTCTTTAGCAAATTTGCTGTATTCAAAATGTAATAAGAGGGGCACCTGGGTGGCTCAATCGGTTGAGTGCCCGACTCTGGATTTCCGCTCAGGGCATGATCTCAGGGTGATGAGATTGAGCCCCGTGTCAGGCTCTGCCTGTGTGTGACACCATAGACACACAATGGAATATTATTCAGCCATAAAAAGAATGAAATCTTGCCATTTGCTCCGACATGGATGGAATATTATGCTAAGTGAAATAAGTCAGAGGAAGACAAACACCCATATGATTTCACTCATATGTGGAATTTAAGAAACAAAATGAGCAAAGTTGCGGGGGGAGAGAGACACAAACCAAGAAACAGACTCTTAATTATAGAGAACAAACTCTGATGGTTACCAGAGGGGAGGTGGGTGGGGGAGGGGTTAAATAGGTGTTAGGGATTAAGGCGGGCACTTGCTGTGATGAGCACCAGGTGACATATGGAAGTGTTGAATCACTATATTGTACCCCTGGAACTAGCGTAATACTATTTGTTAACTAACTGGAATTCACACAAAAACTTAAAACAATGTAATAATACTACTTTCAGGAGAATATGAGCAGTTTTACTTGAATCTTTAAATAACAAGGGTAAACAGAAAAAAAATTATGTGTATAATAATTTGTAGTTATTGATACTGTATTTTTTAAATGTTCTTTTCCCAGTTAGCATATTATTACCAGAGGAAAGGTTGGAAGACCTGTTTGATATGTGCAGACACATTCAGAGCAGGTAATGTGTTGAAATTTGAAAACCGTTCTCTGTAATTTTTATTTTCAAGTTTGAGGACTCATTAACTCTTTATCTTACAGGAGCTTTTGACCAACTAAAACAGAATGCTACCAAAGCAAGAATTCCATTCTATGGAAGGTAGGTTTCTGGTTTTTATTTTGATAACTCCCTCATGTGTCTCATCTTGTCTGAGTTTTTATTTTATGCTACCTGGTCACGTTTTAATATTTACTTAGAAGTTTAAATCTTCCTGGAACAAAGTGGGGGGTATAATTAATAAATGGTTATCTTTTATTATTATAACATGACTCTTCTGATCCAGCCTGATAGATCAGAGTAGACATTGTTTAGTTTATAATCTGCCTGTACTTATCATCCTGCCTTGTATGCTTTCTCACTTACTTCCCTATTCCTATTGTTTCTTTTAAGACCTATCTGAAGCATTCCTTGATTAAACACACTGGTGAATTCCATACTGTCTGTTTCTTTAATACATAATTTTAAAAAGTTTGTGTTTGATCATCCTAAAATAGTGTATAATTTATAATTATCTCAGATAGAGATTCTCATCATTGTGGTCTTTCATTTGATATAGTAGTTCAATTAGGAGTTTATACATGTTAGAATGATTAATGAAAAGAATCAAGTCTAGATTGAATTTAGGACTTTTTCAGGGGATAGCATTTTTCTTAACATTGTTAATATAATTGGTTTCTTAGAAAGGAAGTTAAAAGAAGCAAAAATTTGAGGTAATTTAATGAATGATATCATTTTGTTAGTCATTGCCTTCTACTTTTTGGCTGGCCAGAAATGCTAATGAACTTTGGCTTACCCTATATTCTTCATTTAAAATTTTTTTCTTTTAGTTTTTTTATGATTTCTAATAGGTAGATTAAAGAATAATGTTAGGGGGGCGCCTGGGTGGCTCAGTTGCTTGGGCGACTGCCTTCGGCTCAGGTCATGATCCTGGAGTCCCGGGATCGAGTCCCACATGGGGCTCCCTGCTCGGCAGGGAGTCTGCTTCTCCCTCTGACCCTCTTCCCTCTCGTGCTCTCTGTCTCTCATTCTCTCTTTCTCAGATAAATAAATAAAATCTTTAAAAAAAAAAAAGAATAATGTTAGGAATTTTATTTTTAGGATAAGAACTGTTTCTAATATAGATTTAAAAATCAAGGGATAAGAAAATATCAAGTGATAATAAACAGTTGTATCCCTAGGGTTCAAAATTTGTAAATAATTTAGCTGATAATTAACTATTGGCCAAAGCCAGAGCATTTTAAAACCGTATTCTCAATACCATTTATTAAATAATTTCTCCTTGCTCATGTAAATTTAAGAAACATATACATGTATGGAGTAAAGTATTAGTGATCATTGTTTCCTCTGGGAGGACTGAAGGGAGTGGGACTGAGGAAGAATTTGAACTGTACCTCTGCTTTAAATTTACATATTAGCATCTATTTTAGGGGGTGGTATATACAGGACCATTTGTTATATTATCATTTGTTCTTTTTTTTTTTTTTAATCTGTATTGCTTAAAATTTTTAAAGAAGTGAAAGCACTAAACGGTTTCACTTCCCAGTTTTTAGCACGTCCACCTGTGCTTTTTTTCAGTGTCAGTACAAACGAAAACACAGATATAGATAGATAATTTTCAATTGAAATGGAGTCTACAGTGCTTTGTACTTTGCTGTGATAATGGTTATATGTAAATTTGTCAGAACTCATCAAAATGAACACTTAAAATAGTGCATCTTACTGTGTATCAGTAGACCACTATAGAGTTGATTACAAATGGGATCTTTTTTTTTTTTTTTTAAAGATTTTATTTATTTATTTGGGAGAGACAATGAGAGAGAGAGAGCATGAGAGGGGGGAGGGTCAGAGGGAGAAGCAGACTCCCTGCTGAGCAGGGAGTCCGATGCGGGACTCGATCCCGAGACTCCAGGATCATGACCTGAGCCGAAGGCAGCCGCTTAACCAACTGAGCCACCCAGGTGCCCTACAAATGGGATCTTATGACAAGATTGTGGTTACTCTTGGGAGGGAGTGTGGTGCTGGTTATGTTGTTTCTTGATCTGGGTGTGTTTGCTTTGTGAAAATCCACTGAGTTTACAATTTGTGCAACTTTTCTATATAAATGTATTGTACTTCAGTAACACATTTATAAAAAAATGGGATCTTAATAATTCTGGAACAGACCATATACTGTTTAAGGTAATTCTTTTTTATGACATCATTGCAATTCCATTGTATACTTGTATATGATCATATTTCTTTGTACATTTATAAATTTTAATTGTTTTTTAGCATATTTAAAAATATCTGGTAATGGTAATCTCTTTTTTACCAACATTCTCTTGCCTATTCTCACTTGCTTATTTTCCTAGATTAAATTTTAAAATTCCTTATTAAGTTCCAAAATCTCCTTAAATTTTGGTTAGAACTACATTGAAACCAATTAACTTAGTGGAGAACTGACACCTTTACTATATTTGTATTGTTCAGTTTGAGAACTTTTATGTCATTTTTGCTTTAAAATTTATGTCCTTAAATATAGTAATTTTCTTCATTTAAATCTCACACATTTTCTTATTAAATGCCTTCCTATCTGATTATTATTGTTTTTTTTTTTTTTAAGATTTTATTTATTTATTTGACAGAGAGAGACAGCGAGAGCAGGAACACAAGCAGGGGGAGTGGGAGAGGGAGAAGCAGGCTTCCTGCCGAGCAGGGAGCCTGATGTGGGACTCGATCCCAGGACCCTGGGATCATGACCTGAGCTGAAGGCAGACGCTCAACGACTGAGCCACCCAGGCGCCCCTGATTATTATTGTTAATTTAGGGGGAAAACTTTTTTTTTAACATATGTCTTTTCATTTGACAGCATTGATCTATATAAAAAGTTGCCACTTCTGGGACACCTAGGTGGCTCAGTCGTTAAGGTGGCTCAGTCGTTAAGCCTGCCTTTGGCTCAGGTCATGATCCCAGGGTGCTGGGATCGAGCCCCGCTTTGGGCTCCTTGCTCTGCAGGAAGCCTGCTTCTCCCTCTCCCACTCCCCCTGCTTGTGTTCCCTCTCTCGCTGTGTCTCTCTCTGTCAAATAAATAAATAAAATCTTAAAAAAAAAAAAAAGTTGCCACTTCTGACAACAGTACAGATTAAAATACGATCTCATTTCTTGATTTTCAAGTTAAAAGATTTTTGAGGATTGTGAAAATGTGGTTAAATTAGGAATGAAATTAAACTTTTATGGAAGACATTTTCCTTTTAGAAACCAAAAGCTTACCCATTAAATGTAATAACACTCATATTGTAGGAGTCCCAGAAGAAGAGAGAGAAAAGGGGGCAGAAAATTTATTTGAGGGCGCCTGGGTGGCTCAGTTGGTTAAGCGACTGCCTTCGGCTCAGGTCATGATCCTGGAGTCCCGGGATCGAGTCCCGCATCGGGCTCCCTGATCGGCGGGGAGTCTGCTTCTCCCTCTGACCCTCCCCCCCTCTCATGTGCTCTCTCTCTCTCTCTTTCTCTCTGTCTCAAATAAATAAATAAAATCTTTAAAAAAAAAAAAAAGAAAGAAAATTTATTTGAGGAAATAATAGCTGAAAACTTTCCTAATCTGGGGAAGGAAACAGACATCCAAATCCTGGAGTCCCAGGGAACTCCCATCAAAATCAACAAAAAAGAAACCAAAAGCCTAAATTATCAGATCATTTGATCCAAATTCAAGCTGTAGGAGTATGTCATAACAACTTCAAAGAAACAACATTATGAACTCTTTATATTGACCATATTTTTAATACTAAGAAATTGGAAATACTTCAAATGATCAACAGTAGGGCATTTCTTTAATAAATGATAGTATAACCATATGATGGAATGTTATACAGCCTAAAAGTCATGTTTTACAAGAATATTTAATGGTTTTATAAAATGCTTGCAAAAGGGTATTAAACAGGAAAGCATGTGTGAAACATTCACTTAGTAAAGAAAATATAAAAAGTATTTGAGGGAAATACAATTCATTCAAGATAAGACATGCAGCAGAATCACATAGAATTTTGTAATTGGAAAACTGGATATTGCTTTATGCTGCTCTGGAAGTGGTTTGCTATCTTTATTTTTAATTTATATCGTTTTGTTTGCTGTTTTTAATATTAGATTTTTTCTTCTAAATTGAAATTGTGATCATTATGACTTTTTCTGAATAAAGGTACACTAACAATTGCAAATTAGTATTTGAAAGTTTTGTTCTGCAGTTGTTATTAAATCATTTGTCCTTGTTAAATAGCTATACAGAAATGGATCCTGTTATCATTGCCTCTGAAGGAGTGGAGAAGTTCAAAAATGAAAATTTTGAAATTATTATTGTTGATACAAGTGGCCGCCATAAACAGGAAGACTCTTTGTTTGAAGAAATGCTTCAAGTTGCTAATGCTATAGTAAGTAACTTTCAATTTAACAACATTGTAAGGATTTTGGTTAATTTAATTACAATGCCTGATTGAGTTTAAGATCCATATAAATTATTTTTTGTCTGTATGGTAGATTCCAAGTAATTTATTTCTATTTTCAGTCTGTATATCTGTATGGTAAGGACTTAATCTTCTCTACACTAGATATGAAATTTTCATGAGTTAAGTATCAAAAAAATTTTCCTTTCTCAATCATCTTATTGTATATATAAGAAAAAAAAAGAAAAATTTAGAATTAACTTTTAATATCTATTGATTTCTTTAAAAAAATGCTTTATTCAGCCTCTATTACTAGGACAGTCTCTTATTTTTTTTTAAGGCTTTATTTATTTATTTATTTGAGAGAGAGAGGAAATGAGAGAGAGAGAGAGAGAAGGAGCAGGGGGAGGGGCAGAAGGAGAGGGAGAAGCAGACTCCCAGCTGAGCAGGGAGCCTGACTCAGGCCCAGTCCCAGGACTCTGGGATAACGACCTGAGCTGAAGGCAGACGCTTAACCGACTGAGCCACCCAGGCGCCCCTCTATTGAATTTTCTTTCTGTAAATTATTTAAATTAAATTGGGACATTTACTTTAGACGAATTTTGAAGGATTTTCAAAATGAAGCATTTAAAAATATTAATGATCATTTGGTCTCTTTAAAATTCTGATGGAAATAATTTAGAGAAAAGAAGCACTTTCTAGATAATCTGTAGAATGTATTTTGCCCATGAGCCCATGTTTTGCCATTGAGGAGTTGGCAGTAATTCTTTAGCTAATGGTTAATGCTAGTAAGTTTCTTTTTCGCCATGACATTATTTTGACCTGGTTGAGCAGAACTAAGGGAAATAACCTGAACTGTTTTACTCATTTTGGTTTTAGTGCACACTCTTCAACTTTTTTCCTCTTACTTTTAGTATTCCCTTTGCCTGGAATGTGATTCCTCCAGACCTTTGGATAACTTTTTTCCTCTTTATTCAGGCCTCATCTCAAAATGTTATCTCTGGAAAGACCTCATGTGGCCGCCCTACCTAAAGAAGTCTCCCACACCTCAAAACTGATATTCTCTATCCCATTTTAATTGTACATCTGAAATGTTTACTTGCCCATTTATTATCTGTCTCTTCTGACTAGAATATAAGTCTCACAGGGACAAGGATTTTCTTGTTTATCTCTTTGTCTCAGGACCTAAAGGATGCCTAATACATAGTACTCCCTCAATAAATATTTATTGATTTTATGAATAATTACTTATAATAAATATTTTTCTATAGCTTCTAATGAGAAAATTTGCTTAGGGGCAGTAAAAATATGTTTCTTTCTTACTTAAATTTTCCAGCAACCCGATAACATTGTTTATGTGATGGATGCCTCCATTGGGCAGGCTTGTGAAGCCCAGGCAAAGGCTTTTAAAGATAAAGTAGATGTAGCCTCCGTCATAGTGACAAAACTTGATGGCCACGCAAAAGGAGGTGGTGCGCTCAGTGCGTAAGTGTCATTGATGCTATTGTCCTATGTCTTGGGCTTATATGGTGTGTGTGTGTGTCTGTGTGTCTGTCTGTGTCTGTGTATTTATGGCTTTCTTATTGATCATTGAAAATATATTCCAATATATACTCCAGTTTAAAAAAATAAAGATAGATTCCAGTATTGGACCTAATATGGTCTATAAAAGAAGTTTAAATAGAAACAGAATTTTGGAGTCTTTCTGATAATAGTTCTGTTCTAACAAATGAAAAGAAACTTGGAACTGTGTACCTTTGTCTAATTACTTTGAAATCTGCTTTGAAATTTGTTTGCCTTTTTGAGATTATTTCGTGTTACCTTTTTCTTTGCAGAGTTGCTGCCACAAAAAGTCCAATTATTTTCATTGGTACAGGGGAACACATAGATGACTTTGAACCTTTCAAAACACAGCCTTTCATCAGCAAGCTTCTTGGTATGTGCAGTGGTGGGGATATAGAAAAATCTCCAAGAAAATAGCATGGATATTTAAAACACATTAGGACTTTAATCTCGCCCTCTCATGGACTAGTTCAGGAAAATCATTACCTTTTATGATTTATCTTCCTCACCTGTAAAAAGTAAGGATGATGGTTTTTCTGCTTCTTGTGGTTAGAGTTGGTGGAATGAGCTATTAGATGGAAAGCTCTTCGGAAAGGTTTTAGAGCACAATACAAAAATATGTAGTTGTGGTAATAGCAGGGGGAATGGCAGTAAAACTTTTTGTACCAGGTAATAGAGTTAGAGAGCATGGAATTGGGAATAAAACCCTGGGCTGGAGTCCCTGCTTTGTCACTTAACATCTCGAGTTTCGGTTTTCTCACCTGAAAAGTATAGTAGGAATATCTTACCTGCGATCCCACAGGAGTATTATCTCTGTGCATGTATTTTGTATAATGTAAAGCAGCATATACTATTGTTAATTTTTCTTTTTTTTGGGGTCTTGTAGGCATGGGCGACATTGAAGGACTGATAGATAAAGTCAATGAGTTGAAGTTGGATGACAATGAAGCACTTATAGAGAAGTTGAAACATGGTATATGAGAAGCAAAAGCATTTGCTTTCAGATGTCTTCCCATGATTTCTTTTTGATAAAGCTACTGTTAATTTGTTTGAAATGATAAATCTATTATTAAAGTTCAATTCGTCAAATGTTTATTTCCTACATGATTTATGCGCAGATCATTTTAAATCTCAGATATGTGAACAATTGTAGAATTGAGTGTTTTTGTTTTCTTCCTTGTAATCAAATTGCCTTAAGGTTAAAATTGAGGTTTTCATTGGGTTTCTTGAAGTAGAACAGGTTAAATGTAAGTTGGAACACTCTAATCTGTTTACTTATAAATTATGTGTGTGTGTATATATTATATACATAGACATTTAGAAGAATGAGATTAAGCACACATTTTTTTATACCACATTAAAAAGACCACTCCTGTAGAGATATATGTTGTGAATAAGAGCTCAGGTTCTTAAATCTATCATATCTGAATTTACATCTGATCTATTTTTAGCTGTGTAACTTTTTCGAATTACTTAGCCTTAATTTCCTTATCTGTAAAAAATAGGTAATACTAAATCTCTTCTTCGTAGAGTTGTGAAGATTAAATCAGTTGATGTGTATAAAATCAGAAGCTTTCAACATATATTATTATTGACCATTTCCGGTTTTCTCCAAATGACCTTACTGTCAGTTTCCATGGTCGCATACTATCCTGCCTCTTTGCTTTTTCTCACTTATCTTGTCAGTTACCAATGCCTTTATCCCTCTCTTAAATGTTGATGTTCTTCAGGGATCACTGCTAGGCCCTCTTTTCTCTGGAGCTTCAGACTGATAGGCTTACTAGACCATTCTTGGGTGGCCCATCAACACTTCAAATTCAGCATATCCGTATCTTCCCATCCTAATGTCTCACCTTATTGTTACCATCAGTGAATGCTAATTCGTCTTATTGCCAGAGGCAGAAACTTGGGTGTCGTCATGGACTCTCTTATTTCTTCCTCGCTCTGCCCTTTCCTTTTCCTATCAGTCAGCTTGTCCTAGCAATTCTCCCTCCTAAATATCTTCATTCCATTCCCTTTTCTTCAGCTCCTGCAATTATGCAAGTTTCTCTCTTGCCTAGATTGTTTATTCTAATTTTAACAATCTTCCTGTTTCTTGGACTCTTCCCCTTGGATCTATTTTTTATACTGTAGCCAAATGATCTTTGAAAAATGCAAGTCTGATCCAATTACTGCCTTAAAATCTTTCAGTGCTTCCCATTGCCCTTACAATGTTTTTAAAAGACTCTACCACTGGGGTGCCTGGCTGGCTCAGTCGGAGGAGCATTCGACTCCTGATCTCAGAGTTGTGAGTTAAGGCCCATGTTGGGTGTAGAGATTAAAGTCTTAAAGAAAAAAAATGACTACCACCTGGCCCATATCTTCCATATCAGTTTTGATGCTGTTCTTAACGTTCCATGTGCCAGTCATGCTGAATTTCACTCAGCTTCTCAAATGTACATTGCTGTCTGTCACCTCTGTGCCTTTACCCGTTAGACAGGTGTCCTCTCTTCTTCCTACTTCCACCCTCCTCTCCCCAGCCATACTGGCTAACTCCTACTCATACTTCAGTCTCTCCTTCTTTAGGGACATTTTACCTGATCCCTGGACTGAGTTCGAACTCTCTGCTTTATGTTTCCATTGCACCCTGTAATTTTTGTATGATTCATCACAGTTATTAGATATCTGTCTTCCCTGCTGAAGGTGTAGGTAAGTTTCATAGCTGTGTTCCTCACCTTTTACGTTTACAGTACCTAGCACAATTTGTGGCACTTAGTAGATCTTTCATAAATATTTGTTGAATGAATGATTCTATCCCTCATTGTGGGTTCTTTTCCCCACCTTCATCTATACTGAACAGCCCTACCACTGCTTCCACCACCACATTAAACTGTATCCCTAGTAGGTCTACTTTTTGACTCTTAGGTCTCTCCTTATGTCTGCATTTTGCTTCTGCTCTTAGCATTCTACTCATTTCTGAGGTCACCAAGGGCAAAAGTAGTAACCTTTCTTCTTTTCTTTGGACATGTTATCTTTCTTTTGTTTTCAAACTCTTCACTTGGGTTCCATGACAGTGGATTTCTTATACTATCATGGCTTCAATGGTCACTTCTGTATAATGGCCAAATATGTATTTCAGCCTTAACTTTTTCTACCACTGTTTAATTTTGCATTTCTAGCTACCTGCTCTAACATTTCCTTTAAAATATTGTACTGCCACTTAAGGGGCACCTGGGTGGCTCAGTCGTTAAGCATCTGCCTTTGGCTCAGGTCGTGATCCCAGAGTCCTGGGATCGAGCCCTGCATCGTGCTCCCTGCTCTGTGGGAAGCCTGCTTCTCCTTCTCCTACTCCCCCTGCTTGTGTTCGCTCTCTTGCTATCTCTCTCTGTCAAAATAAATAAATAAAATCTTTAAAAAATAAAAAAAATAAAATATTGTACTGCCACTAAAATTCAGAATGGCTAAACCCAAATACCTTTTCCAGTTATATCTTTAGGACATAAATAGAAAATACTCTGGGTTATTGTTGTTGTTGTTAACTGTGGTTAATTTACATATAACGAGATGCTTGATAATTCCATCAATTTTGACAAATGCACAATAACCCATATCCATCAGGAAACAACGTTCCCATTAACTAGAAAGTTTGCTCCTTCTCCTTCCCAGTAAGTACATCATATTGTAGAAATCCTAGAGTTATGTCCTCCCCCCTACCTACTTTCTTTGATTCAGCATAAATTTTTGACATTCGTCCATCTAGTTGCATGTACCTGTAGCTTGTTCTTTTATTGCTGAGTAGTATTTCATCCATAGTCTATTGTTTTCATGTCCGTGGACAGCCAAGTTGTTTAGGAAATGCCAAATAATCTTCTAAAGTGTTTTTGCCATTTTTCATTCTCACCAGCAATGTATGAGAGTTCTGCTTGCTCCACGTCTTCTTTAACTTTTGGTGTTGTCAGGCTTTTTAGTCATCCTAGTGGGTAGAGTTTGTCTGCCTTGTTTTCAAGTTTTTTGTATATTTGTTTTTGTCCATCTTCTCTGAGAGAATGTAAGCTTCTCTAGGATAGAATCTGTCTATGTATCTCTCTATTCTCCACTGCATTCATCCTATGATCTTACCCATAGTAACTGCTCAGGAATGTTTATTGATTAGATGTTTTGCGAGTGTGCTTCAAGATGAACCCATGACTAAGAAAAAGATTAATTTTACTGAATGGAAATGTACATTCTCTAATGTATCTGAACCATTTATATTGTATTTCAGGTCAGTTTACATTGCGAGACATGTATGAACAATTTCAAAATATCATGAAAATGGGCCCCTTCAGTCAGATCTTGGTTAGTTATCCTAAAAAGTTTTTTTCTATCTTCTTCTGTTTTTCATTAAAATTTTTAAGAATAGATGCATTTGCTTTCGTTATTTTTGCTATTTGGATAAAAAAACATTTTAAAAACTTTGTTTCGAAATTAAAGCCAGTAGTTAAATGTGAACATTCTGAACAATTTAATCTCAAGCTATTGTTGATTTTATGTTTAAATATATTTGTTTTAGGGGATGATCCCTGGTTTTGGAACAGACTTTATGAGCAAAGGAAATGAACAGGAGTCAATGGCAAGGCTAAAGAAATTAATGACGATAATGGATAGTATGAATGACCAAGGTAAGATGGCAGATTACTTGATCTAGAGGACAATGTTCTGAATATTTACAAGTGGATAGTTTCACTGTGTTCTTGTGCACAAGATGGGCAAAAAATTTAGAATGGAAGATTATAGTTAGGTAGATTTGTAGCTGTTGGAAAGCTCTTACTCAAAGGGTTATGACTACTGGATTGACTTCATCATAGAGAGAAATGTCTAGTACAGTGTTTCTCCAAACATGCTCCAGTATTCTCCAAAGAACACTCGTTCTTCATGATGATGATAGAAATCACTTGAGAGTTCTGTAGTCAAATAAATTTGGGGGAATTCTGGGTTAAAAAACTATTAAGTTTATTTATTATAAGTTTCCTCAGAACTCTCATATGCTAACATGAATTGGAAACCTGTAAGAGAGATAGTTTAAGCAATGTTTACAAACTTATTTTGCACTGAAACTCTCAAGATTTCAGTCTCTTTTTGGTGGGGGGAGAGAGAGCGTGTGCGTGCACAAGTGGGGGAGGGGTAAGCAGAAGAAGAGGGAAAATATACCCTCAATAAAATACTTTCCTGTATCTCCAGTCTCTTCTTACCTACTGACTTTTCTTCCCCATCAGCATATAAACATTCTTAATTTCACATTTTCTGGGCTGTACTTCTCCCTCATGCTTTTTTACTCTTTTTTTCTCTTTTCAGTCAAACTTCTTGAAAGAACAGTTGGTATTTTTCTCAAACTACTGAAATCTGACTTCTGTCCCCACCACTATGTGGAAATAGACCATACAAAGATTTCCAGTAACGTACTGGGCTGTTCCAGTGAATTTTTTTCAGTCTTTTTCTTGACCTTTACAACACTGGCTGTTGTTAATCACCTTTTTTTCTTGGCTTCTGTTATACCATCTCCCCAATTTTACCCTTACCTTTCTTGTTAACTCAGTCACTTTTTCACCCTGCCCCTAAAGTGACTATATACTACAGGTTCTGTCCTCAGCCAATGTTTCTTCTCATTCTGCTCATTTTCTTTGAATAATTCATCCACTTCTGTGCTTTCTCTACTGCTTGACCGATTATTTTTTGTAGTCTCTACCTCTTTCCTGAGCTCTAGGCTTTCATAGTAACCCAAATAAGATTGTGTCTTTCTCATCTCTGTATCTTCAACACCACAAAAAGTTTTGTATGTAGAATTAATAATTGCAGCCATATCTAGAGTATTTACTCTGTCCTGAGTGCTTTACATATATTAACCCATCTAATCATCATAGTAACTCTCAAGGGACAGTTCTGGGGTTAAAAGCCATTATTATCTGGCTTTTGCAGATTAGGAAACTGAGATACAGGAAAGTTGAGTAATTTGCCCAAGGATGCTAGCTACAGAATGGAGAGACTGGGCGTCAACTCAGGCTTTCTGGCTCAAGAGCTGGACCACCTCTTTTCTAGATGCTCACTAAATGGTGGGCAGACATCTCTATTTACAGGTTTGAAAGTTTTCTGAGGCACGGATCCAAAATGTAGTTTTCTCCCTTGGTGAGTGACACTTCCATCTGTCTGATAGAGATCTATCTACTCAGTTACCCAAGCTAGAAACTGGGGTCAACCTAGATTTATATCCTTGCTGATTTTCTGTCTAGTGGTTCTGTTGATTATGGAGATGAAGGTATTGAAGTACCTAACTTTTCTCCTTTTAGTTCTGTAAGTTTCATGTCAGGTAAGCTCTTTTGTTGGGTACAGTACACATTTAGGATTGTTAGGTCTTCTTGGTGAATTGACCTTTTTGTCATTATGTATGTAATGTCCTCCTTTGTCCCTGGTCTGTTTTGTCTAATATTAATATAGCTTTCTTTTAATCAGTTGTTTGCATTGTTTATCTTTTTCTATCTTTTTACTTTTAACCTGCCTATATCATTATATTCAAAGTGAGTTTTATGTCAACAGCATGTAATTGGGTTATTTTTTTTCTGTTAACACATTCTCATATACTCTCTTTTAGCGGATATATTATTGATATATTAGGATTTAGTTCTGCCATTTTATTTTTTGTTCTGTTTGTTCCCTGCGATTTTTGTTCTGATTTTTCTTTTCTACTTTCCTGAGTTACTTGAATATTATTTAGTATTCTATAATTATTATAGAATAATTATTATTTATAGGTTATTTAGTACCTATAATTTTTCTGAGTGTATTTTAAAAAATAATTTTCTTAATGGTTGCTTTAGGTATTACAATATGCATACATATTGAACTGTGTGGTATTACAATATGCATATACATTTAAACTTAACGCAGTTTATTTCTATTAGTTTTTTACCACTTCTAGTGGAATATAGGAACCTTAACATTACCTTAGGTTTAGTGAGTTCCACTTGCTAAATAATTCTCATATCTTCCCTCTTCCCTTTGTCTCTGAGTCCCCTACATTAGTTCACACACTCATTATTTCTTACCTAGATTGTTATACAGTAGCTTCCTAACATTTCCCTTTCAACTTTTTCACTTCTCTTTCTAATTTGTCTTCCTTACTGCCACAAGAATGGTCTTTCTAAACATAAAAAATTTTGGGACCAGGGGTAGCTCACTTGGTTGAGCATCTGACTCTTGGTTTCGGCTCCGGTCATGATCTCGGGGTCATGAGATCGAGCCCCATGTCCGGCTCTGTGCTGGGTGTGGAGCCTGCTTGAGATTCCCTCTCTCCCTCTTTCCCTCTGCCCCTCCTCCTGCTCGGGAGCTTGTGTGCACTCTGTCTCTCTCTCAGATAAATAAATAAATAAAATCTTTAAAAAAAAATTCTGGGATCAGGCTCTTTCAATGGCTCTTTCTTGTTGTCATGATGAATTTCAAACTCCTAAGCCTGGCATACAAATTCTGTTATAATCTTGTCCTTACCTACTTTTGCAACTTCTTAAATCTCAGCTCTTATCAAGCTTGGTTTCTTCTACACAAAACTTTTTATTCTTTTTTTTTTTTTTTTTTTTATTTTTATTTTTTTTTTTTTTTTTTTTAAAGATTTTTATTTATTTATTTGACAGAGAAAGACACAGCGAGAGAGGGAACACAAGCGGGGAGTGGGAGAGGGAGAAGCAGACTCCCTGCCGAGCAGGGAGCCCGATGCGGGACTCGATCCCGGGACTCCAGGATCATGACCTGAGCCGAAGGCAGTCGCTTAACCAACTGAGCCACCCAGGCGCCCTTTTTTTTTTTTTTTAATATTTTATTTATTTGACAGAGAGAGACACAGCGAGAGAGGGAACACAAGCAGGGCGAGTGGGAGAAGGAGAAGCAGGCTTCCCGCCGAGCAGGGAGCTCGATGTGGGATTCGATCCCAGGATCCTGGGACCATGACCTGAGCTGAAGGCAGACGCTTAACAACTGAGCCACCCAGGCGCCCAAAACTGTTTTTATTCTAAACATCCATGTTCTGCTTTGTAGAATGTCCCTTGCTTCTTTCTCTTGTTTACTTAACTCATATTTGTCCTTTAGGACTACTCAGTTAAAGAAGAACCATCAGCATGGAGCCTTTCCTGACTTCCTTTCTTCTTTTTTTTTTTTTTTTAAAGATTTTATTTATTTGACAGAGAGAGACACAGCGAGAGAGGGAACACAAGCAGGGGGAGTGGGAAAGGGAGAAGCAGGCTTCCCGCCGAGCAGGGAGCCCGATGCGGGGCTCGATCCCAGGACCCTGGGATCATGACCTGAGCCGAAGGCAGATGCTTAACGACTGAGCCACCCAGGCACCCCGTGACTTCCTTTCTTCTTTAAATTATGTCCCCTTCTGGCATTTGTTTAATTCTGTCATACTGCTTACCATGATGTGCTGTATTAGCCTGTCTTCTTTCACTTCACTCCACTTTAGGTCTTAGAATACATATTTCCTAAATATTTTATGGTGAAGATGTGGCTTAAAAGCTGCATTTATGAAATGGATTTAGGTTTTAATGACTGTAAGTTTATTATGAGATAATGTGCTCCTTATTTACATTGTATTGGATTTCAGTTCACTTCTGGATGATATGCTTAGAGGGCGTAGACAAATTAGAAAATATTAGGAAATCAGGATAATAAATGGAGTTCTAGAAGCACCTCGGTGGCTTAGTCGGTTAAGCATCTGTCTTTGGCTCAGGTCATGATCCTAGGGTCCTGGGATCGAGCCCCGCGTTGGACTCCCTGCTCGGTGAGGAGTCTGCTTCTCCCTCTCCCTCTGCTGCTCCCCCTTGCTTGTGCTCTCTCTCTCTGTCTCTCTCTGTCAAATAAATAAAAATAAAATCTTTAATAAAAAATAAATGGAGTTCTAAACCATGTTATAAGAGGAACAGTCAAAAGATTTGGATATTTGTAACCTAGAGGAGATTCATCAGAGACTTGGTAGCTCTCAAATATTTGAAAGCCTTATTCTTTGTGCCTGGCAAGGAGACATGTATGCAAATAGGAAGAGGTGCCAGGCAAATTTATTTTATTTTAATATGTAAAAAGATTTTTCATAATTACAGGTATGATAGAATAGCATAGATTACTATATTTTAGATATTAGATAGTGGGCCATCTGGGAATATTAAGACAGGCTAGATGACCATTTATTGGGGGATGTTGTAGAGAGAATGCAGTTGTAATAGAAATTTTGACTAAAGTCCATTGCATTCCTGAGATTGTATACAGCGAAAGCCAGAAGAAATGCACCTCATATTCTAAGAGTTATAAATACACTGGAGGGAATTAACTCACTCTTTTTGTCACAGAAAAGATTAAAATACTAGTAGTAATTATATGGAAAATATTACCATTATTCCGTTGATGATAGATAGAACCTACCTACTTCTGTTGCTTAGATGCCTAAATTTATGATTTATTTTTATTTTCTTAAAGATTTTATTTATTTATTTGAGAGAGAGAGAATGAGAGACAGAGAGCATGAGAGGGAGGAGGGTCAGAGGGAGAAGCAGACTCCCCGCCGATCAGGGAGCCCGATGCGGGACTCGATCCCGGGACTCCAGGATCATGACCTGAGCCGAAGGCAGTCGCTTAACCAACTGAGCCACCCAGGCGCCCCCTAAATTTATGATTTAAATGTTAATAGTTATTTAGAGCTAAAGTGAGCACTTTTCTTTTTTGAAATATACCTTATACTTTTAGTATATGCTCTGAGGAGCAGTTGGATATGAGATATGGAAAAGGTGGACATGGGTTTTAAAGGTTTTCAGAATGTTCTATTTTACTTAGTTCTATTTTACTTAAACTGTGGGGTGAGTACATGTGTATTTTGTTTATTGTTTTTATAGCTTACAAATATTATAGATGTTCTTTTGAATATGTTTAATGTTTAAAAATCAGATGCAAACATGGCAGGTGATAACATTTATTAAATCAGGTGGTGGTTTCACCATTTTATTTTTGTGTGTGTATGGTATTTGTACATAACTGTTTTGATAATGAATGTTAGTTGTATGTAAATGAAAGTAATTAATCCTTGTCTACAGAACTTGACAGTACTGATGGTGCCAAGGTTTTTAGTAAGCAACCTGGAAGAATCCAAAGAGTAGCAAGAGGATCAGGTGTGTCAACAAGAGATGTTCAAGAACTTTTGACACAATATACCAAATTTGCACAGATGGTAAAAAAGATGGGAGGTATCAAAGGACTTTTCAAAGGTAAGAAAAGTAACAGGCTCCTCATTAGTTAACATAGTGAAAGTAAAGAAAGAAGTTGAAAAACTGAAATTAAAGCCAGGGAGTACTGCCAGTATTGGGAAACATATTGCTGAATTTCATGTTCTATTTTAAGTACTTCTTGAATGTGATCTGTGATTTCTCTGTTTTCAGATTCAAGGTAATGAACACTAATTAAAAACAAACTTAATGACTTTATTTTTATGAAGATGTAATGCATATTAAAGAAAATTTAGACAGAATAAGAAAGTATATGGAAAAAACTTAAAACACCCATGACCTTTTCTCCCCAGAGAATCCTATGGGTCCTACTGCAAATAGGACTGTAACTAGTGCTTTGATATAACTAGTGCTTTCTTCTGAAACATCATGACTATTTTTCTATATTGCCAAATATTCTTCAAAATACAGCTTTTAAGCACTGAATACTCTTCCAGTTATGCTTGCATCTTTGTTTTGTGCAATGGATATTTAGGCTGATTCATCTGCTGTATCAGTATCAGTTCTTACATCAGTTCCTGTGCAGTCTTCTGGGAAGCCAGGGATTTTGTCTGCTTTGATCAGATACATAGTCCTCGCTGAATAAATTTTGTAATAATTTAAGATTTCCGGGGCGCCTGGGTGGCTCAGTTGTTAAGCATCTGCCTTCGGCTCAGGTCATGATCCCAGGGTCCTGGGATCGAGCCCCGCTCATAGGGCTCCCTGCTCGGCAGGAAGCCTGCTTGTGTTCCTGCTCTCGCTGTGTCTCTCTCTGTCAAATAAATAAATAAAACCTAAAAAAAATAAAAATAAAAAAATAAAAAAAAAGATTTCCAATTTAATGATCAAATGTTTCTTTTAGTAGGTGTTTTTTAGATTACTACTCAAGTTTAACATCTCTTCATACATTTATTAGTTTGGATTTCCTTTGTGAGTTACCCCTTAGGTTCCTTGTTCATTTGTCTCATTTTCCGCCCCCTGTTGCTTTGTAGTAACACTTTAAAATCCTTGGTTTATGTGTGCAAATATTTTACCCAGTTTTCATTTGCCTTTTATTTTTATTTGTATTTTTTAGTGAATGGAAGCTTTCATTTTTAATGTAGCCACGCCTGATTATCATTTTCTTGATTTCTATTATGCTCAGAAAAGCCTTCCCCTTGCTGATCCCACAGTACCCACCTACATTTTCTACTTGTTCTGGTTTTATTTTTTAGGTTTTTAACTTTTTATCCCATCTGAAATTTATTTTGCTGTGTATTGTGTAAGGTAAAAAGATAAGTTTACTTTTCACAGTTGTCTTAACCCTCTCTTAAAATTTTTTTCTGTATTATAAACACTATTAAAGTGAACTTATTATTTCAAAATATACTGATTAGATAATCTCCAAAGATGAAACAATACTACTGAATAGCTTTCTAAAAAGGATGAGTATTGATATAATTTTTATCCCTTTTGTCTTTGACACTTTTCTTATTTTCTTTGCTTGTTATATGCTATTTTCTTTTTCTTAAGATTTTATTCTTTCTTTCTTTCTTTCTTTGAGAGAACACGGGAGCATGCAAGCATGTGAGTGGGGGGAGGAGCAGAGGGAAAGAGAGAATCTCAAGTGACTGCCTGATGTGGGGCTCGATCTCATGACCCTGAAATCGACCTGAGCTGAAATCAAGAGTCTGTGGCTTAACCAGTTGAGCCACCCAGGCGACCCTATGCTGTTTTCTTTTCTGTGACAGGGAGAAAAGTTAGACAAACATGTTTAAGACTGGTTATAATTCTTCACATCACATGCTATTTCAGATAGTGATTATTAAACACATGTCAGTTTAACATCTTTCCCAAATAACCCTATTTTTTTTTGTAATTTATTGATTTATTTTAGAGAAAGGGAGGGGCTCAGTTGGTTAAGTGTCTGCCTTTGGCTCAGGTCATGGTCCCAGGACCCTGGGATCAAGCCCCACATCCGGCTCCCTGCTCAGCAGGGAGTCTGCTTCTCCCTCTCCATCCACCTCTCCCCCTGCTCATGCTTTCTCTCTCTCTCCTTCTCTCTTGCTCTCTCTCAAATAAATAAAATCTTTAAAAAAAGAGAGAGAAGGAGAGCACAAGTGGGAGGGGCAGAGGGAGAGGAAGAGAGAATCTCAAGCAGACTCCACGCTGAGCTGGGGGGGGGGGGTACCCAACATGGGGCTCAATTTCATGGCCTTGAGATCATGACCTGAGCTGAAACCCTGTTGGATGCATAACCAGTTGTGCCACCCAGGCGCCACTTTTTTTAAGGCCTTTTTTTTAAAGATGTATTTATTTATTTTAGAGAGAGCTGACTATTCTTGAAAGAACTACTGTAGATCCATTTATCGAAGCATTGATTGATTGCTCAATAAAGGCACAATCAAGATGAAATGGGCAGTGGATGTGGCACACAGTCTTGTCACACCAAACTCTTAATATTTTTTAGAAGTTTTAAGTCCTCAGAAACAAATACTTGTGACACTTTACCAACGGACACAATTCACATCTTACACAGATGTATTAATCATGAAAAATTTTTTACAGATTTTATCCTATGTTTTCTAAAAACATATCTTTTATTCATATTTCTTAATGCTTATTTTTATTCAGATTAGCCAGCTTTGAAGTTCATTTTCATAATGCTTTTGAGAAGTACCAGAGTTAATGTTCCTTTGAAATAATTTTGCCTGAAGCAACTCTACTTACTTATTGTTGTTGCATCGATGATCTGTTTTGCTTCCTGTCTCTTGAGACCACAGCAGTTTTTCTCTAAAGGATGCTCTTATCTGGTCTGCCTCAGAATGCATCACTTTTACCGAGTTTCATTTAAGTGGGTGGAAATTCATTGGTAAATGGAATTGCATTATTTGTCTTTCCATTCTCTGAAGCTTTTCATTATTTTTAACAGCTTCTTAGATATATACAAATCTTCGTGTTCTCCCAGTCTTATTCTTTCATATTAATTTACCAGCAACCCAGGCTCTTTCCCTATGAACCCTTATCTATAAAGTCAGGTTTTTGTTCAGCATTCTCCTATATGACTTTTAAACAATTGTTGTTACAGCTTACTATTAATAATCACTGGTTACAGTTTTGTATTAACAAAAATCATAGCCCTTAAAAAATCCCTTAAATGCCCCTTAATATAGAATTTCACTTGTCCTTTCTCAAAAATATGTATGTAATTGAGATAAAGATTAGAAGGGAATATGTACAAATAGAAATAATGTGTTAGGGTGGTAAGGTTATGGGTGATTTTTAAAAATTTTACTCAATTCATTAAACTTTCTATGATACCCTGATTATATTGCATTCTACATTGACTCAAAACCTTTTTTTTTCAGGTGGTGACATGTCTAAGAATGTGAGTCAGTCGCAGATGGCAAAACTGAATCAACAAATGGCCAAAATGATGGATCCAAGAGTTCTTCATCACATGGGTAAATACAAAGTTGTTGCCAGTTTATAAGACACAGTTTAATTTATAAAGGTTGAGGTTTTTTTTTTTTTTTTTTAAAGATTTTATTTATTTTATTTGAGAGAGAGAATGAGAGAGAGAGAGCAGGAGAGGGGGGAGGGTCAGAGGGAGAAGCAGACTCCCTGCCGAGCAGGGAGCCCGATGCGGGACTCGATCCCGGGACTCCAGGATCATGGCCTGAGCCGAAGGCAGTCGCTTAACCAACTGAGCCACCCAGGCGCCCTAAAGGTTGAGTTTTAATAAGACTTCTGTTGTGGGGCACCTGGGTGGCTCAGTCGTTGGGCGTCTGCCTTCGGCTCGGGTCATGGTCCCAGGGTCCTGGGATCGAGCCCCACATCGGGCTCCCTACTCAGTGGAAGGCCTGCTTCTCCCTCTCCCACTCCCCCTGCTTGTGTTCCCTCTCTGGCTGTGTCTCTCTCTGTCAAGTGACTGGATAAAATCTTTAAAAAAAAAAAAAAAAAGCTTTCTGTTGTCATATTATGAACACCTGTTCAAAAGATGTATGATTTGAGGGAAATGGCCATCTGAATTCTGTTGAATGGTTGTAATAGTGCTATATAATTGAGATTTTATTCCCTCTTCTGCTGCCATCTGTGTGATTTTTGAGCAAGATACTGTTTTTGAGCAAGATACTTCATCATCTTCTGTTAATGTTTGTTCCAGTGATCTTTTGCCCTAGTTTGGAATCTGGGTATTTTCAATGATGAGACTTTGAAATTATATAAGGATTTTGAAACCCAGTTATACTTTTGCTATGTGACCTATGAAGAGTTCCTTAAATTTTCTGAAAATCACAGATAATATCTCATCAGGAAATTGTGACAGTTAAGTGAGCTAATGTATATGAAGGCATTTATCAGCTCTGGGCATATAGATGTTTAATGAATGGAGAATTCTTTTCTTCCCGTAAGTCCTGTGAAACAACTCCTCCACTCCCCAGAATTGGTTACTATTTACAACAAGACTCTCTTGGACTTCCCAGAAAAAATTCTTTTGTTTAGATTTATTGACTCTGCTGTGTGACAGGTACTGTTCTAAGATCTTTTCATATATTATTTACTCCTTCTAACTTGATGAGGTAGGTTATTTTTTTTTTCTGTTTTATAGATAAGGATACTGGTGATAATACAGATTTTTAATTGGTATGTTCTTTAAGGCTGATGACCAAATTATAGTCAGATCCCAGTAAATTTTTTAGAAGTTAAAGTACTTATTTGGCAAGAGTAATGTATGTTTCAAGTTCCACTTAATAATTATCTGATTTTACTCTATTTTTACTCTAGGTGGAATGGCAGGACTTCAGTCAATGATGAGGCAGTTTCAACAGGGTGCTGCTGGCAATATGAAAGGCATGATGGGATTCAATAATATGTAAAGAAGATGCCTTAATATAAACTGACTCAGTTGATTACATTATTTGCTGAGACCTCAGAGTTTCCCTCCTTTTTGCAAACAGGAAAAAAAAAGTATTTTTCTTGCCTGTGTTGCCATTTTTCTTCCTCTTCTCATCTTTTTTCCCCTCTCCTTTTCTTCTTTTTTCCTTCCTACTTCCCTCCCTCCCTGTGATACAAGGGAGGAATATATAGTTTTTGTGGAAATCATTTTATTTTTGCTTCGGGTTTTCTTCTGTTAGTTTTCACCATCATAATACTTCTTAAGTTAAACAAATCATGATATGAAATTTAGTACTTAAAAGTTTTTAATTGTCTCAAAGGCCAAGTGTTACATTTGTAAACAGTCCTGGTCAGTAGTTACATGATGTCTCAATAAAAGTGCTGTAAAATAAACTTCAAACTCGTTATAAATTAAGGGGTTGTTAACTTCCTTTATGATTTAAATTTATCAGTGGATCACATTAAAAGGCAGACAGAAAAACCAACGGCTCTATGTCACTTAAAACTAGTCCTATAGGGCGCCTGGATGGCTCAGTTGGTTAAGCATCTGACTGTTGATCTCAGGTCTTGATCTCAGGATCATGAGTTCAAGCCCCGTGTTGGGCTCCACGGTCGGCGTGGAGCCTACTCAAAAACAAAACAAAACTAGCCCTACAAGTATACCTTTAAGCAGAAATGTCGTAGAATAACTTAACCATTAGTATTAGGAATTTTTGTTTAACTTAGAACAATTACGGTAATTTTGCCACAGAAAATCTCAGGCCTGCCATTCAAATTGAAATTGCGAATTTAGTTAGTTTATAATACGATGTTTTGTATATAGCTTCCATTTTTTTACCTCATATATTTGAAGCCTTAATGGCAATATTTGTTTTTTTTTGAAAAGCCAATTTTGTTGTTTATCACACACTAAAAAAATCTGCTTGACAAAACTGATGTACTTTGGTGATAGTTAACATATAGACCTTCCTAATGAGAAAATAATTGCATATAATGTTGATTTGGTTGTTGGTTACTTTGGATTGCTACACAGTTCATTTAGAAAAGTGGCTTTTAAATAAATTATGGAATTAATTTAAAAATACTAGAATAATTATTATACTTACTGATTAATGACATCATGAAGACTATACATATGGTGTAGTAGTGTATTTTGAGCTGTAATGGATTGATCTTTAGCAAAGGATTGATTTGTAGTAGTAGAAGAGTGAAATAAATGGCTAGTTTTTATAGTATTAATTTTTTATAATTTAGGTGTTTTAAAAAGGTCTTATAGGCTGAAGTATCTTTAAAAAGTAATGACATAAGGAATGCAACAGATTTTCTTGTTTACTTGGGCAAAGATTTTATATCCCACTAAATTATTTTTACCAGCTAAAAATTAGCATATCCCTATAGAACATTATATACCCTATATAAATGATGTATCTTGTGTTCTGCAGAAATGTCATCAAAAGGTCCAGCTATAGAAATTTGCTATGAGAAAATATTGTTTTCCAAATTAGTTTCTAATTGAATTGATGCATACCACCTTTACTGGGCAAGCATTTTTGTGATTTCTATCCTCAGAGTACCACTTTTCACTTTGACCAAAGAAGAAAATGAGACACTTAGCCACACTTGATGCTCATTGTTTTATAAGTATTTTTGTGTCTGGTGCAAATTGTATTTTTCAGAAGCAGAAATTACAGTGGCAAAGGACACCAGAACTCCTAGTTCAGCTTCCGTATCTTTTTTTTCTCTTCTGTAAGATGAGGGAATTGGAGATGCTATCTAAAATTCTGACCACATTAATTCCTCAATCTGACATCTTTAGTTATAAAAGCTATCCTTCCATCCTCACAGTTTTTGTCGAAGTACTGATGTTTTAACAGCATAAGTACCATATACCAAAATCAAATAATTTGACCAAATTTCCTTTTATTTTTCACTATTGTTAAAATTGGTTGCTAAGCTTTTTGATACCTGTTAATAGTCCCAGCTTAGACCACTAGCTAGATCTAATATTGTGTAACATTGGATTCTTCCTGAATTTTATTATAATGTTAATTAAGCATGTATCAACATAAAATTAGGTATAATTCCTAAGCTTTCAATGCTTATATAATTATACAACAAAACCTCAGAAATTAATTTCAACAAACTATAGTACCAACAAAGGGCAAATTAATGGGCAATTTAATGTAATGGATATCAGTATTCTTCTGGAACTATCATATTTGCTGGTATATAAGATAAGGTAAGTATACACAATGCATTGCAATTTTATGGAGTAATTTTTTGGAAAAAATTAAATACTTTTTATATGTAGTAAAAATATTTTAAAGTGTGTTGCATAATCATTATTTTGTTCAAATAAATACAGTATATTTTAATGAGAAGAGTTCCTAGGTCTGGTATGCAGTAATGTACTAATCTTGAAGAGAAGTATAGTGCCCCATAGCTAAAAAGAAATGTGATATTGTCAATAAATACTTATATACAAAAGGGAACAAAAGCAGGAAATTTACTAGAACTAAAGTCTCATCATTGCATATTTGGTAAAATTAATATAATATTAATACCTTATTTCAGTGAATGTAGAGGATTTAAAAAGTAAGCCATAATATAAAAATAAAATTGAATTTCTTTTACATATAGCTTTAATACATACAAATATTTGAGTAAAAAATGGAACAAACCATTTAAAATAAATGCAAAGGAATTTTAACTTGATGCTTGTATACGTGAATAAATCAAATATTTTACAGTTTGTATGAGACAAGTAACCAAGGAATTTGGATAAGCTCTAATAAAAACTGTCGGTGAGAATCATGGCTAAATAACAACAAAATGTATGTTTTGTAGAAATAATTATTGTACATAATTATTGATTACATAATTACATACATAATTATATGTATGTAATTATATATAATGTATATATACATATATGTATATTATATATACATATATGTATATATATACATTGTATGTACATATATATGTATGTAATTATAATTACATACATAATTATACATGATTGAGAATCATGGCTAAATAACAAAATGTATGTATCTAGAAATAATTATTAATAAAGCCAAATAAGTTATATCCAAAACTAGAAATCCATCATCACAGCTCAGATCTAGATGATGTTCATTGCTTGCATTCACTGGATTTGAAATGTAGTTGTCATCTTCAAAATTTTGTTCTAAAATCCAATTACCATATTCTCAACATTAAGCTATTGCATTAAAGTCAAACCTAATATCTTCTTTGCTTTTGAGTCACGAATTACAGGAATGATGAATTTATATCTCATATGTGGGGGGGTTTAATTTTAAATTTAGCTTCTAGATGTATAGTCTGTGGGTTGTTGTTAAGTAGTTATTGATGTGATGTGAAATTTTGCTATGATAGTTATTTTCCCACACTTTGCATTTAGGGGTAGGTAAGTATTTGTACTCAGTGTTGAGTAGTTGCTAACCCAAGAATCTAGGCCCTGTCTTTACTGACCTCTTACTGTGATATGGGTATATTGAGTATGAGGTAATTTTCAATACTTTTAAAGTGAAAATACACTTTGTAAGCTGGTAATTATGGCACATTTCCTTTGATCATATTCATTTGGTGCCATACTTTTTTTTTTTTTTTAAATTTTATTTATTTATTTGACAGAGACACAGTGAGAGAAGGAACACAAGCAGGGGGAGTGGGAGAGGGAGAAGCAGGCTTCCCGCTGAGCAGGGAGCCCGACTCGGGGCTCGATCCCAGGACCCTGGGATCATGACCCCAGCCGAAGGCAGACGCTTAACAACCAAGCCACGCAGGCGCCCCTGGTGCCACACTTCTTTTGAGTTTGGAATGTCTGTGCTACTGTTTGCAGTTTTCTCATTACTCTTCTCTATCCATTTGAAATTACCATTTTGAAAGCATTTATTTTTTAGCTTCACTTGGCTTACAGGGTTCTCTCAGCCTAAAACAATGCATTTTTTTTTTTTTAAGATTTTATTTATTTGTCAGAGAGAGAGAGAGACCACAAGCAGGGGAGCGACAGGCAGAGCAGACAGAGGGAGAAGCATGCTCCCTGCTGAGCAAGGAGCCCGATGTGGGACTTGATCCCAGGACCCTGGGATCATGACCTGAGCCAAAGGCAGACGCTTAACCAGCTGAACCACCCAGGCATCCCTAAAACAATGCCTTTCTTGGTAGTGGTAGGATCTAAATGGCAAAATACCCAAGTGATTACACAGCAGTACCTGCCTGTAACAGGGATAATTCCGATGAGCCTGATGCTAAGAAAATCTCCTGCCTGAGGCCTGAGACTCCCCTGACGCTGGGGCACAAAGGCTTTACCTTTTCATGGAAAGCAGAAGGGAGTAATATCCTGTGACTGTGGGATAGTTTTTAGCAACACATGGTCAAGTTTTGTGAGCCTCTTTCCAGAGAATGGTTGCCTGTCTGCATCAAGTAAGGAGAATATGCAATGTCTGCCTATCTGCATAGGTTAGGAACCATGCTTGCCTGCTTTTTATGATTTTAATTATTGAATAAGAGAAATTTCTTCTTCAGTGACCCAAAAGAAGTAAGAGTTGTTACTGAATATATTCATGGGCCCATAATTTTTGACTTGGGAAATCAATTAAGGGGGTCAGAATTTCATTTCTGGCAGAAGTGGTTCAAGAAATATCTGTCAAATTTGACACTCCATTTCATAGGAAATACAGGAAGTGCGAAATCCTTCCATTGATGTGTGTCTCTTGATTTTCTGCAATTTCCTTCTTACTGTGTTAAATAATGGATGATCTTGCCCTGAGATAAATGACATCTTTTTTTCCCCAGTTTTCTTGAAAATAATTGACATACATCACTAAGTTTAAGATTATAGCATGATGGCTTGATTTACATATATTGTGAAACGATTACCATAATAGGTTCAGCTAACACCCATCTTCTCACGTAGATACAATATAAAGAGGAAAAGGAAAAAGGAAAAAAAATTCTCTTTGTGATGAGAACTTAGGATACTCCCTTAAGTTTTCTATATATCGTATATCAGTGTTAGTCATTGTGTACATTACATGAAAAGGCATCCTTAATTGTGGCAATCCTTATAGCTTTATATTTTATTTTTATAAGAATTTTATTTTTATAAAAATAAAATATGCATTTATTTTAAATAATACATTATATATTATAAATTTATAAAAATAAATATAAAATATAAATTATATATATTATAAATATACAAATTATAAATATATATTTATTTTATTATGGTTTTTAAAATTATTGTCAGAAGACTCCTACAGTTCTACAGACTTCAGATTAATATGTTTACCTTTCAACATTGAGATTGCTGTGTTTAGGCATAGTGTACAAAGAAAGTAATATTTTTTGACTAATGCCATATAAAAAATTCTGCTAGTTGAATATCAATAGTCCATTCCCATGACAAGAAAATCTGACCAAATTCCAATTAAAAGAAATGTACTCACATGGCATCAAATAAAA
This sequence comes from Neomonachus schauinslandi, assembly GCF_002201575.2. NCBI lineage: Eukaryota > Metazoa > Chordata > Mammalia > Carnivora > Phocidae > Neomonachus > Neomonachus schauinslandi. The sequence goes on along the minus strand of NC_058411.1, from coordinate 60,789,410 downwards.
CATGTTCACTTGGTATTTTCATTTGTTTCTTAAATATAGGGCTTTAAAGCTTACAAATGGCCATCTCTCATAATAGACTTCCAAAAATATACACACTTTGATTATTTGTATCCAAATCTTTTCAAATATCACATTCACCTTTGGTGTAGGAATTTTCTTTTCTTTTCTTTTTTTTCTTAAAGATTTTATTTATTTATTTGAGAGAGAGAGAATGAGAGAGAGAGAGCACATGAGAGGGGGCAGGGTCAGAGGCAGAAGCAGACTCCCTGCCGAGCAAGGAGCCCGATGCGGGACTTGATCCTGGGACTCCAGGATCATGACCTGAGCCGAAGGCAGTTGCCCAACCAACTGAGCCACCCAGGCGCCCCTGGTGTAGGAATTTTCTGCCCCTAATAGCCCATTGTCGGACATTTTCATTCCCAGAGGAGCAGAGTGTCTGAGAGTATATGCTCTGGAATCAGGCTGCCTGGGTTTGAATCCTTGCTCTGCTGCTTACCAGCTGTGTCCATGAGCAAATTTCTTAATCTCTCTGAGCCTTTGTCTCCTCATCTGTAGAACGTTGGTAACTATAATAGCATCTCTATTATAGAGCTGTCGTGAGGTAGAGTTAATACAAGGAAAGTCCTTAGCACAGTATCTGTGATATTGGGCTCCAAAAGTGGAGCCACTACTGTTATTTAACAATTTATGCTTAAAGTCAACCTAAAGTGCATTTTTAGTTTTACCATCTAATTTTTTTCTTATGTATCATTGACAGTGATCCCTTATTGGAGGGATGCGTAACCTTAAAAACATTTTTTATTGAAATATGTTGCTTAAGAAAAAAAAGAAAGATAAAATAGATATGTAGCTTTGTGAAAACCATAAGAAAATCTTGTTTTTTATTTGATGGACATTCCTGGTTATCGAATTTTAGTCGGCTTTGTTTTCCGAGCCTTTCAGAGAAATAGGTAGATCTAAATTTACTTTTTTAGATCTATAAGTACCATTAAGTGATAAATTTAGACCACAATTATGTTTTCAAGTAGATATATTAATACCTGGATGTATTTTTGTCATAGTGATACAATACAACTTATACTACAAGGTGAATGAAGGACAGATGTGACATACTGCTTTGCCCACTTTTAGTTGAGGTATGACAGTCTGGAGATAATGACAAAAATATAAATGCCCCAAATCATTAGAATTTCTATGCTTTTCTGTCGCTACCAGTCCTTCATTTGTAATAGATTGCTCTTCAGCTATTTGTGTTAAAAGTAACTCTTCTTAGGAAATACTTACAGTTCATGTTGGGATATGACTTGCATTTTGAATTTCAGTTAACTAACAAATATACTTGTAAACTTTGAAAACAAGTTCTGCTTCAGCAGTGAAAATTGTAATTTGATGTTTGTCAATTTGCAAAATAAAATCATGCATTTATAAACACTCCACAAATTTTTAATAATATTGTTGATGTCAATAAGAGGAAAGGGATTTTGAGTACAAGTAATGTAGAACTGTTCTTGTTTATGAAAGCCAAATCATAAGGTCTTGAACAATTGGCTCTTTATTTTCCTTTTCAGTTTATTGCAGTTTGTTTTTGCTGTTTTGGGCCACCAGGCAGCATCAGATCATATTACTAAAACTTGTTTACATTAGCAACAAGCTAACTTGATTTTATTACCAGAATATGGATTATGATTTCCAACCAATTATTAAAATGTCGATGGTTTTCAAATAATCAACTTTGTCTTTAAGGTTTTTGGTTTGTTTTTTAGGTTATAGTTATATGCAGGATAGAAAGTGTACAAAAATATTAAGCAGAGAATAAGAAAATAATTTTTGTACAAGAGAGAAAGGAATACTTAAGGTTGCAGGGGTGTTGGACCTGTTGGTGCCATGTAGAATAACATGTACGAGGCCATAACTTTGGAGAGTATTTCTGAATTTTGACTGGCATACAAATGGAATTTAAAGTTTCATAAAAAGCTCCCTGTGGCCAAATAATGTATTTTTCACCTCTACAATTCACAATAACTTGTATGAAAACTTTCATACTAAAACTACAATAAAAGAACATGTACCTGGAAATGCTCCAATGAGTGTGAGTAATGCTGTAATCCCTGCTCATGACTTTAATTTGGGTGAACACTGGGAAAAGTCTGGCATGACCTGACACACACAAACACACACACACACACACACACACACACACACACACACACG